>NW_022604327.1:0-40746 GCF_008692095.1 Etheostoma spectabile
GCCTATTGTCAAGTTGTTTAGAGGAAAGGTTGTAGAAAAATCTGCTTGCAGCACCCAGAGGCCAAGCCCACAGGGCCAATCCGATCAGGCACATTTTGAATGGGTGTGACGCCCAGCAATGTGTGGTCACATAATGTATTTTATTTTGGATGTTTTGCATAGTAGTATATGATGTATATTGTTTTATAAGAGCCTCAGTTTTTACGTTTGGTGTAAATTTATTTTGTAAGTTTTATACCAAAGTTCACCACAAGGGGCCCGCCTCCCAGTGAGACGGCATATTGTGATTCTAGCCTCTCGTCTTCAGTCTGGCAGAAGCGAGAGAAGGAAACACACTACATGTTGCCGGTCTCATCATTTCCTGTTCTTTTCAGGTTAGTTGCAGATAAAAACACACATTTGTGGCCGAAATAAGGTCAACACTTGATAGAATGCTTTTCCGTGTTTGAAACTGGGGAAAGAGTGTAATTATGAGTTGTTTAGAGAAACACAAAGTAACGTGGTCGGAATGCTAACGCTAAAGCCAGTAAGCTAGCTGCACTCCCTGAACGTGTCACAGTGGGTATATTGTCCCGTTTTGAGGCTCCTTTGTTATTTCAAGTAATGTTAAATGTTGTTCAAGCGAGTGTGTATTTGAAAGATTGTGAAGATGTATTGAGTTAACTGTTATCTGTGTAATATCTCACGCCAGCTGTACCATTTTGTTAACATAATTAACAGCATCTTGCTAATCTGTTAGCGCCCAACTTGCGTGTTAGGAATCATAGTGGCAACGAGTAACGTTGTAGTTATCTAGCTTAGTACAGCTATCAAATCTGTAAGCAGCAGACAAGAGAAAAACTGAGTTTGAGTTATGTGGTGATGATACTAACTTAAAGATGTTCTGTTGAGAAGAATTGTGAAATTGAGAATACATTGAGAAGACATGTTTATGTGAAAAATAAAGTCTGGCAGAAGCGAGAGAAGGAAACACACTACATGTTGCCGGTCTCATCATTTTCCTGTTCTTTTCAGAACAACATTTTAATCTGACCACAGGCCTCACGCCCGGGGCCTGTTACAGATTCTTGGGGGCTCGTGCCGGGATTGGCTCTTCATGCTCTGAGACGCTGATCCTGAAACTGTGATTGAGAGGCTGAGCTGGTGGTGCAGTGCCTAGTGCTGGAGGTGAGCAGCTGCTGTCCATGAGAAGTGCAACCCACTGGGAGGAGGTGTAGCTGAAGCTGGTGCTGAGGGACCTGCTGTAAAGGACTGAGAAGACATTGCGATGGCCGACAAGGAGAGGAAGAGCCTGGTGTGGGACATCAGGAAGAGCCTGCTTTTACTGTCGCCTAATGAACTTTTCCAGATCGCTACTAATGTGGCCCAGTTCCAGACAAGGATTCATCAGAGCTTTCTAGTGAGGATGCAGAGGGGTGCTTTGAATACATCCATGCTCGAATGTACAGTAAGAACCTTTTAGACACTGAGGACAGAGGGTTGGGAGAATGTTAGCACTAAAAGATGAGGTGGACGAGATTGTACAGTCCCGTGGTGTTACCGTCCCTCCTGTCAAGTTAGCCCATCCAGCCACAGCTAATGAACCATTGATTGAAGCAGTAAGTGTAACCACTACTGCCACCGTGAACACACAGCCAGTCATTGACACAACCAATGCTGCTACACTTAGCAATGGTAATGTGTTACCAGAAAATGTACAGCAAATGCTTTTGAACTATGATGATTTGAGTAAGAAACTCCTCCAGTTTGTGAATATGCCCACACCACAGGCCACAGCACAACCTACAATTGCACAACCTTTTCCAGTGAACAGTGCGCCACTACACAGTAGAACACAGCCAGATGCTGCCATATACCAGGCACCAGAAAAGGGGTTGTCCCTAAAAGATCTCCCCTACATTCAGCGTCGTGAATTTAAGGTACAAGGAGGCCAAATTGGGGATCACTCATCTGATATTAGTTACAACAGTGTGTGTAGGCAGATGGAAGAGGGAGTTAAAGATAACTTCACTGATTCAGAGGTAGTGAGAGGTGTGCTTAGGATCATAAAACCAGGGGATTTCAAGGACATGCTTGTTAATAAGGAAGATATGACTGTAGCAGAGCTCAGGGGATTCTTGCAGTCACACTTGGGGGAAAGAAATAGCACAGAACTATTTCAAGAGCTAATGTGCGCAAAACAAAGCGAGCATGAGACCCCTCAGCAATTCCTCTATCGAGTTATTGGACTGAAGCAAAGAATCTTGTTCTCATCGAAACAAACGGAAGCTGGGATTAAGTATAGCCCAGACACAGTCCAAGATGTCTTTCTGCACACCGTATATCAAGGGATAGGACACAAACACAATGACATCCGCAGGGAGTTGAAACCCTTACTTTTAGATCACATGGTGACCGATGAGACAATCTTGAAGCACGTCATGAAAATCACAAGTGATGAAAGTGAAAGACAGCGTAGGTTGGGTCCTACACAACGCCAGAAACATGCCGCTGCACATAGTGCTCAAGTTGAGAATGGAATTGTGGAACAGCCACACGTAAAGAAAGGAACTGTGGAGCAGAAAGCCAAAACAGATACAGTGCAACAGCTCACAGAGAAAATAGATGTGCTCACCAAGCTAGTAGACTCCCTTACAGAAAAAGTACAGAGAGACCAAACCTGTCACTGTTCTCCTACCAAAGCCCAAATTACCAAAAAAGAGAGATCCTATGGTTGTCCAAGGTGTGTAGAGCAGGGTTTGCGGGACTGTAGACACTGTTTTCTTTGCGGCGAAGAGGGCCACAGAGCTAGAGGCTGTCTAAAACACCATAGGCATCAGGGAAACGCCAACCGGTTGCTGAGGGGGGACAGACAGTAACCGGAGCCCTTACCACGTCCCACTTGACAGGTGCAGAAGCAGGGTTAAACATCCGCCAGTGGATCAGTATGAATAAGCTAGACACAACCACTGAGACAGCTAAGGTAAACAAAAAACGTAATAGTAAGAAAACTACTGTTACGCCTGAACAAGACCCCGCAGCTTCCAGCAATGTACAAATTGCCAAACTAATAGGTAGAAAAGCTTTAACTAAGTGTATCCTTAATGGTCTAGCAGTTAATGTGCTAGTAGACACTGGAGCTCAAGTCAGCATGATAGATAGGCCCTGGAAGGACAAATACTTACCTGACCTTGACATGCGCCCTCTTTCGGAGCTCATTGACCTATTGAAAGACAAAAGGAAGTTGGAAGTGTACGCGGTAAATGGAGAAGTCATTCCCTTTGATGGTTGGGTCATCATCACTGTGAACTTGCCTGGTAATGAGGACCCTGACTTATCAATTAATGTACCCTTCCTGGTGAGTTCATTATCACTTGAAATGCCACTGATAGGCTTTAACGTAGTGGAAGTGGTAATCCAGGGAAAACCAGAGAAATTAGGCCCCACTTTAACCCAACTGCTAGGTGGAGCCATGTCCATTCCTGATGAGACAGCACAGACTATTGTAAACTTTGTACAAACCAGAAAAACAGTTGCACAACAGGGACGCTTAAGAATAGGGCAGAAAGAGAGAATAATCCCTGCGGGTAGTGTAACCTGGGTGAAGTGTAGAGTGCCTCCTCAGCTTGACCCCTCTGACTCATTAGTATTGTTTGAACCAGAGGAAAGTTGCGTACAGCTACAGCAACTAGACATAGGTGAGGGCTTGCTTGAGATTCAGAATGAGAGGAACCCCTACGTAGCTGTGCCTCTAGGGAACCCTACAAAACATGACATCATCCTGCCTAGAAAATCCCCACTTGGCAGTATTCAGCCAATCAAAAAAATAGTTGAAACTGACTTGCCTGATAAAGAAGGAGTGACGGTTCAGGGTATCATGACTACCCCATCTGACTCAGCCAGAATACCCACACGGTGGCAACCACCAGTTGATGTAAGTCACCTCAACGAGGAGCAACAACAGACTGTAAGAGAAATGCTGTATGAAGAGTCGCCTGCTTTCGCCAGAGATGCTGATGATATTGGCTGTATTCCAAGTTTACACATGTCAATAACCCTCAGAGATGACATTCCGGTACAGAAAGCCTACTCTTCTATTCCAAAACCACTTTTCGCGGAAGTAAAGGAGTACATCCAAGACCTCTTAGCAAAAGGATGGATCATCAAGTCGAAGTCCCCTTACGCAGCCCCTGTTGTGTGCGTCCGAAAAAAGGACGGCTCGCTGCGCCTTTGTATTGACTATCGATTGTTGAACCAGAAGACTATCCCTGACAGACACCCACTACCTCGGATCCAAGATCTGACCGACACTCTTGGGGGACACTCTTGGTTCAGTATCCTTGATCAGGGTAAGGCGTACCACCAAGGGTTCATGGCAGAAGGCTCAAGACACGTCACAGCATTTGTAACTCCCTGGGGTTTATACGAGTGGGTACGGATACCCTTTGGCCTCTCCAATGCCCCTGCAGCTTTTCAAAGGAGTATGGAAGAGATGCTGGACTCACTCAGAGACGAATGCTGTATCCCCTATCTGGATGACATCCTGTGTTATTCAAAAACCTTCGAGGAGCATGTCGAGGGAGTCCGCAAAGTCCTGAGAGCACTTCAAAAACATGGCGTAAAGTTAAGACCTGAAAAATGTGAACTGTTTCGCCGACAGGTGAGGTACGTTGGTCGGATTGTCTCAGCAGAAGGGGTGCACATCGACCCAAAGGATTTGGAAGCGGTTCAGTTGCTCAAGAAAAAAAAAGCAGAGACAGTTGGTGATGTGAGACACTTTTGGGCTTTCTCAGCTACTATCGCAGTTACATCCAGGATTTCTCACGCATTGCGCAACCTGTGTATGAGCTGCTCAAAATTCAAAACAGTGCATCAACAAGGCAGCCGCACCAAGTAAAGACCAAGGGCCCTCAGCTGTCCTCCAAGACTCCTGTGGAGTGGACTAGTGAACACCAGAGAGTACTGGAGCTCCTCATCGACAGGCTCACCAATCCTCCAGTTTTGGCTTACCCAGACTTCAGCCTACCATTCTTGCTCCACACAGACGCCTCCGAACAGGGTCTTGGCGCTGTACTCTACCAACATCAAGATGGTAAACTGAGAGTCATAGGTTACGGTTCCAGAACGCTGACCCCGGCTGAAAAGAACTACCGTCTGCACAGTGGGAAATTGGAGTTTTTGGCACTTAAATGGGCAGTGTGTGAAAAGTTTAGAGACTATCTGTTCTATGCCCCACACTTTACCATTTACACCGATAACAATCCACTTACTTATGTCATGAGTACTGCCAAGCTCAATGCAGTTGGACATCGGTGGGTTGGAGAGTTGGCTGACTTCAGGTTCGAGATAAAGTACAGACCCGGAAAGATGAATACTGATGCTGACACGTTGTCTCGTGTGCCCCTCGACATCAACAAGTATGTGATAGAATGTACTGAGGAGTTGTCGCAGGAAGTGGTGGAAGCCACCTGGAATGGGACTAAAGCAGCTCAGGAACAGGATGTAGCGTGGGTTGCTGCACTCTCTCTCACCACAAACGTCAACAACGAACCCCCGGCACCTCTCCCAGCCATCAGTAGTGAGGAGATGGCCAAAGCTCAAAGGGAAGACCAAGCACTCGGAGAGATCATTAAACTAAAGGAGACCAACGCAGTACTAACAAGTGACACACGACTAACCGTGAATAAAGCAGCAAGGAAACTCCTTCATGAATGGAGCAAATTGCACTTAAGAAAGGGACTTCTTTACAGACAGACCAGTGAAAGACAGCAAGTAGTCCTCCCGGCCGTATACAAACCCCTGGTGTTAAAGTGTCTCCACGACGATATGGGACACATCGGTACAGAGAGAGTATTGTCCCTAGCTAGAGAAAGGTTTTACTGGCCATATATGAAGAAAGAAGTAGAGGAATATGTCACGAGAAGATGTCCGTGCATAAAACAAAAGAAACCAACAGTACATGTTCGCGCTCCAATGGGCACCATCACTTCAAACTCACCATTGGACCTTGTGTGCATAGACTACCTGCACCTGGAACCCAGTCGAGGTGGATATGAGTATATCCTGGTCGTAGTGGATCATTTTACAAGGTTTGCGCAAGCATATCCGACCAAAAACAAATCTGGACGGACAGCAGCTGACCGCATCTTTGAAGAATTCATCCCACGCTTTGGATATCCTGGGAAGCTACATCACGACCAGGGTCGTGAGTTTGAAAACGAACTTTTCAGGACCCTACGGGAGAAATCCGGAGTTGGACACTCGCGAACAACGCCATATCACCCACAGGGGAATCCGGCAGAACGGTTCAATAGAACCCTCTTGCAGATGCTCAGGACACTTACTGATAAAGAAAAAGAGCGGTGGAAAGATCATCTCCAAGGAACGTGCATGCTTATAACTGTACGCGACACGAGTCAACAGGATACTCCCCCTATTTTCTGCTGTACGGACACCATCCTCGTCTCCCTGTAGACTTATTGTTTGGTCTAATGGCTGAGAAAACCACAGTATCACACAAAAGTTATGCAGAAAAATGGGCTGAGAGAATGACTGAGGCGTACAGGATAGCCAGTGAGAACAGTAAGCTGTCAAGTGCACGAGGCAAGTCTTATTACGACAAGAGACTTAAGGGTGTGGTTTTGCATCCCGGGGACAGAGTACTTGTTAGGAATCTCAGTGAGCGAGGGGGCCCGGGGAAACTCAGGTCATACTGGGAAAGGAACATCTATGTAGTCAAAGAACAGGTAGCAGACAACCCTGTGTATGTAGTCTACCCTGAGACAGGAGAAAACCGTAAGACCAGAGTCCTACACCGTAACTTACTGCTATTAGTTAATGACCTTCCTGTTGAAGCCCCGCCACAAAGGTTAGAACAAGTACCAAAGAGACAAACCATACGGAGGCATAACCATTGCAGGGACAAAACTTTGGGGAAACGCCCAAGTGACACAAGTGATTCAGAGTCAGAAGAAAGCACTACTAGGTATTGGTTAAGGGTTCCTGTGGAGGAAAGAGATCAGGAAAGACAGAACACTTACCATTATTTACCTACTATGATCCAGAGGGATCCAGTGCCCGCAGAAACAAACAGGCCTCAACCAGCAGCTGTTAGGTCAGAAAGACAACTTACCGTACCTGTGTGGAGAGAGAGACCTGGTAACCTTCCAGTCAGGAAGCACCAAAATCCCAGAGATAGCCAGTCTGTGACACAGTCACTACCTTATTCAGGACCAGCTGAGATAGACAGTGGAGGAGATGATGAGTCTGTAGCCGTTGGAGATGCAGAGAGAGGTTTGGATGATGTTGAAGCAGACACATCCACTCAAGTTAGAAGGTCGGCAAGAGAGAGAAGGCCAAGGCAGATGTTCACATATCAGACACTAGGCGAACCGTCACTGCAACCGCGTCCCACTGTCAACACAGTCACTACATTCACCTCACCTTACTACCTGCATGGCCAACGCCTTATCAGTTACCACAACTAACAGGTGTTGCACCTTACATCACATATCCTTACATGCCCCACACACACACCACACCATGGTGGTGTTAAATGATTAAATGCGATGTTGAGCTATTTCTAGAACATAGAGGTTTCAAATGTCAGAAGCCATTTCTATTTTTGTCAGGGAGCGTGTGACGCCCAGCAATGTGTGGTCACATAATGTATTTTATTTTGGATGTTTTGCATAGTAAGTATATGATGTATATTGTTTTATGAGAGCCTCAGTTTTTACGTTTGGTGTAAATTATTTTGTAAGTTTTATACCAAAGTTCACCACAAGGGGGCCGCGCCTCCCAGTGAGACGGCATATTGTGATTCTAGCCTCTCGTCTTCAGTCTGGCAGAAGCGAGAGAAGGAAACACACTACATGTTGCCGGTCTCATCATTTTCCTGTTCTTTTCAGGTTAGTTGCAGATAAAAACACACATTTGTGGCCGAAATAAGGTCAACACTTGATAGAAATGCTTTTCCGTGTTTGAAACTGGGGAAAGAGTGTAATTATGAGTTGTTTAGAGAAACACAAAGTAACGTGGTCGGAATGCTAACGCTAAAGCCAGTAAGCTAGCTGCACTCCCTGAACGTGTCACAGTGGGTATATTGTCCCGTTTTGAGGCTCCTTTGTTATTTCAAGTAATGTTAAATGTTGTTCAAGCGAGTGTGTATTTGAAAGATTGTGAAGATGTATTGAGTTAACTGTTATCTGTGTAATATCTCACGCCAGCTGTACCATTTTGTTAACATAATTAACAGCATCTTGCTAATCTGTTAGCGCCCAACTTGCGTGTTAGGAATCATAGTGGCAACGAGTAACGTTGTAGTTATCTAGCTTAGTACAGCTATCAAATCTGTAAGCAGCAGACAAGAGAAAAACTGAGTTTGAGTTATGTGGTGATGATACTAACTTAAAGATGTTCTGTTGAGAAGAATTGTGAAATTGAGAATACATTGAGAAGACATGTTTATGTGAAAAATAAAGTCTGGCAGAAGCGAGAGAAGGAAACACACTACATGTTGCCGGTCTCATCATTTTCCTGTTCTTTTCAGAACAACATTTTAATCTGTCCACAGGCCTCACGCCCGGGGCCTGTTACATAGTACTACCTCAATCAAGGCTCCAAGCTGCTGAGGAGATACCAAAAGGTGAAAACCTGCAGACTGCTGATTGGTCGGAGAGAATAGTCTCTAATCGCTGCAGACTGCTGATTGGTCGGAGAGAATAGTCTCTAATCACTGCAGACTGCTGATTGGTTGGAGAGAATAGTCTCTAATCACTGCAGACTGCTGATTGGTTGGAGAGAATCGTCTCTAATCGCTGCAGACCAAGAGTCCCCTCTGTTGCTGAGGATAAGTTCATCTGAGTCCCTAGCCTCAGAAATCACAAGTTAACAGCAGCTCAGATTAGAGACCAGATGATACCACACAGAGTTCTAGCAGCAGGCACATCTCTAGAACAACTGTTAAGAGGAGACTGAATCAGGCCTTCATGGTCCAATAGCAGCGAGGAAACCACGGCTAAGGAGAGGAAACAAGGCTAGAAAACCACGGCTAACGAGAGGCAACAAGGCTAGGAAACCACGGCTAAGAAGAGGCAACAAGGCTAGGAAACCACGGCTAAGAAGAGGAAACAAGGCTAGGAAACCACGGCTAAGGAGAGGAAACAAGGCTAGGAAACCACGGCTAAGGAGAGGAAACAAGGCTAGTGAAGAAACTAGAATATAAGACACATTTTCAGTTATTACTACTTTTTTGTTAAGTACATAATTCCACATGTGTTCATTCATAGTTCTGATGCCTTCAGCAATAATCTACAATGGAAATAGTCATGAAAATAAAGGAAGCACATTGAATGAGAAGGTGATTCAAACTCTTTGCCAGTACTGTATGGACTTTTCTTTAAAGAAGAATTCCAGTTAATTTCAACACGTAGCTCTGTAGTTTGTACATTAGGAGGTCTGTCAGTGGAGAGAGAAATGAAACCAATCGGTGGTGTCTACCCCGTGTTATCCTCCTGCTAGAGTTAGCACCCAACAGCCTTAAACAGGGACAGTTAGTTTAAACCTGTTTTTAGCCTCTAAACAACCAATCAACCTCACTGAATACCAACCTGATTTTCATGCGTTCTTTTGCTGCAAAGGTCATACATGTAGCTATGATACAGGACACATGGTTAGGTGTAGGGATGAGCGAGTACAGCATTATCTGTATCTGTATCTGTTTACCAAATGAATTATCTGTATCCGGATCCGTACTCGGACTGGGCGGGGCCTAAACCGGAAGTGGTCAGATTTAACCCGGAAGTGGGTCGGGTTCTCTTGAAATTTGGGGGGCTTTAACCGGTATGTTATTTAAGCATGCAATTGATATGAGTTGATCAAAAATTGTTATATTTATTGCTGATTTGAAAACTATTTACATGACAGCATTGAGCTTCAGATCAATGGTGTTGTCATGGTAACTAACAAACTACTGTATATACAGAACGTTTTGCAACAATGAATACAACACATGGGGTTATAATTATGAAGTAAAATGTAATGAACAAGAGTTTTCATACTCAATATAACTTTCTTTTTTTAACTTTTTATTTTTTTATGATCAGTGTGATTTTTTTTTTGTGGTTATTTTTTATTTCCACACCAGGTATATGTATGTATGTGTGTGTGTGTGTGTATGAGTAAGAGAGAGACAGAGAGAGAGAGGGGGCGGGGGGGCAGCTGACAGTAAAAAAAAAAAGATCTCCGATGGCAGAGACGCAACGGGAGTTGCATTTAAACCAAGCAGCATGTCTGAAACCCACGTTCACCAGAAATGATCTGTGACTATCACAGAACGCTGCGCGGCCAGTTGAGGAGTTTTATTCAATCCGAGCACGAATATTGACTCATATTACTCGGATAATACTTGTACTCGGCAAAATTGCTTTATCCGTACTGGATACTCGTTTCAGCCGGATACTCGGATCACCCCTAATATACACATCAACTTTCTTTTAGATTAATGCATATACACATCAACTTTCTTTTAGATTAATGCATATACACATCAACTTTTTTTATTACATCACTATTCTTTATGTCATCAACTTTCTTTTAGATGTATGTATACACACACACACAACCTTTTTGCACAATAGCGCTCCATTGGAGCGCAAAATTGACCTAGGAAAACCAAACACTACGCATTTAAAACCCTAAAATTCAATGAAATAAGTAATTTTAATAGCAAAGATCATTGATAACCACCCATGTTATTTTGGTTAATAGAAACTCATTTCTGATAAAGAAACTTAAGTCAAATTTGACCCCAAGACAAAAAGGAAAAACAAGTTATAAACTAAAATAGACTCAAGCCTACTAGTGGGTACTTGCCATGCTGACTGTTGTAGTTAATCTAAACTGTAGGAATGCTTAAAGTGATGGCAAAAAGAAACCGTTGTGCTTCCTGGCAGATTAAATCATTCATTGCTTAGAAATTAGAGAAGTATGGTAAAATCTGTTCAGTTTAATATCACCACAGATATAAGTAGGTACATGCAGAAATATGTCAAAGACACATCAGGTTGATAAGGTAACCGGCGTCAGGTTGGCGGCCTGGTCGCCCAGCGTCAGGTTGGCGGCCTGGTCGCCCAGCGTCAGGTTGGCGGCCTGGTCGCCCAGCGTCAGGTTGGCGGCCTGGTCGCCCAGCGTCAGGTTGGCGGCCTGGTCGCCCAGCGTCTGGTTGGCGGCCTGGTCGCCCAGCGTCTGGTTGGCGGCCTGGTCGCCCAGCGTCTGGTTGGCGGCCTGGTCGCCCAGCGTCTGGTTGGCGGCCTGGTCGCCCAGCGTCTGGTTGGCGGCCTGGTCGCCCAGCGTCTGGTTGGCGGCCTGGTCGCCCAGCGTCTGGTTGGCAGCCTGGTCGCCCAGCGTCTGGTTGGCAGCCTGGTCGCCCAGCGTCTGGTTGGCAGCCTGGTCGCCCAGCGTCTGGTTGGCAGCCTGGTCGCCCAGCGTCTGGTTGGCAGCCTGGTCGCCCGGTTTGGGTCCGTTCAGGGGCAATTGAACATCTGCAAGCTTTTGAATAGCTGCCTCAGCTTCCACTTCATTGGTTTCCAGTTGTGCTGAAAAATACGTAGAAATCGTTAATTCCCAACTACCCTTGACATGAATACTGTAAATAATTTACCATTAAGGCTTCTTTGTTTTTGATTAAAAAACAAAGTATTAAGACTTCCTTTTAAGACTTGATACCTCCAAAACATTTAATTGGTAATTAGGCCAGTGGCGTTAGTTTACATCATTACAGAATCTGTATTGAGATTAAGTTAGCACAGCAGTTGTGTTCATGTGCTGCATTTACTTGGTTTGGAAAATTCCACAATCTCTACAGCGCTACCTTTGCTTAAGTTGGCTGACTGACTATATAAATGTCTGAATAATTTGAGAAGCCAGCTTTATACCCACATTGTATGGTCAAAATAGCTTAAATTAAACATGGGTTGGAATCCCCATTCCAAAAGCCAGACAACTTAACCTTAATTTACTACACTGTGCCACAAAGAACCTCAGCTGTTAATACAATTGCAGTATTTTCCCAATATGGTTTCATAGACCCTGCTCACCTTTTTTAGCGGCTTGGATCAACTTGGACTCCATTGACTGGAGAAGTGCAAAGGCCCTCTTCATGGAGACATCATTGGGAGACACAGCTGTTGTTTTGCCTTCAAGTTTAGGGAATTAACCCGCTACCGGCCCTTTAAATTTATTGTAGTTTGAGATACACTTTGACCCAGAACAGAAAGTCGGCCATTTTAGTTTCAGCAGGCAGCCTTATTTTTGTTGAAGGGACTCACTTATTTCATCTGCTGCCATCCTTCTTTTGTGTATGCCTTCGAAAGCATCGTCTGTAAGTACTAGTTTAACACAGATCATACAACAATATCTGGGCATTATTTTTGCGATGAATGTTTTACCAAGCCATATTTTTGTAAATTGGTAACTTGTAGTATCAACCACACGTATTAGCTTAACTGCATGCTATGGCTGTGTCTCAAATCGCGCACTTCTGTACTAAATACTAACTATTTGAGTACATAGTGCGTTCACATTGTCGAAGTGCGTCAAATGCAGTGCACTTAAAGTACCCGGATGGTGCACTCAAAACGTCCAGACAGTTGAGTGCGGACCGATGGACACTTTCCACACTCAACGGTCGCCATCTTGGCTACGTAGCGGAAGGGGCGGAGCTAACAACCGTTGAAAAAGGCAATCGGTGGTCGATAATAATTTTTATACCATGAATTAACGTTTATTAGTCTCGTAATTTGACGTGCTAGCAAGCCAACCTTAGCTAACTAACAGCGGCAGTTTAACCATATTAGCAAATAAGTTATAAGCTAACGTTACATGTGTTGTAGTATACTGTTGTTTGTGTTAAACTTTCGTCCCATTGTAGACGATTTTAGTGTTAGATGTATGATCTTAACAAGGTGTTCATAATCTGATGTGAGCGTTAGCTCAGCAAAATAGCGATCAGCTGATTGTCTGCCGGGAACTTTAACAGTAGCGTAACGCTAATGTTAAAACGTATCTGCTGTTACTGCCTCCACCTGATGTAGATCCTGTATATACTGCCTCCACCTGATGTGTATATACTGTTTATACTGCCTCCACCTGATGTATATACTGTTTATACTGCCTCCACCTGATGTGTATATACTGTTTATACTGCCTCCACCTGATGTATATACTGTTTATACTGCCTCCACCTGATGATTATCCTGTATAACCCGTCTCTTCAGGGACAAACGAGGAATAGAGGGCTGTCATTTAGGGGCAACGATGGCCATCAGACCGTAGAAGGATCCCCTGGAGAGTCTGAAGTCCCCCCCTCATGTCCCTGTCCCCATCAGACTAGCTACGGCCTGGGGCGAGCCTGCAGAACTACAAGCACATTTTTAAATAAAATTATATTAAAAGTATAACTTTGTTATCTTTTGTATTACACGTTGCATGACTGTAGCAAGCATATAATGAATATAAAGGAATGGGTCTATTTAAATGTCAATTCTGTTACCTCTGCTTTCTCTATTGTATTGTCACTGTATGAAGACCATTTAGAACAAAAATACAACTTATATAAAAGATGTAATGATGGTTGTCTATTAGGTAAGTTGTATGGTTAATGCTTCATAACAACAGTCTTATCTCTGGGCCACAATGTCCTCATGAAACCGTTGAGCATTAAAATGAACAGTAACGTAATGAATGAATATTTATTTTACTTATTTTTTAGAGCAGAAACATAAGCATATACATAAAAGAGTGGACTGCAAAGAATAGGTATAATTAATGAATTAAGAGTGCAGTAACAAGAACGAATATTACGATACAGTTGTGTGTACTGTTTTCAGCTAATGGGGGGGTGACATGACGGCGGTGTTGCAATCGTCATCCTGGCGTGACACGGAGCAAATATATCACTTTTTTTTTGTTAAAATATCAAAAACAAAGCAGGAATAATTTTTCGCGAAACACAATAGACTGGAACGCTCTCCCGAGGTGAAATTCCCAATTGTACAGAAGAAGAAGGGATGAAATGTGATCGTCATTTCCGGTAAGTGCACATGGAAGTGCGCGATTTGAGACAACACTCATCTGTCAAAATTTACGCACTATGCAAGATAGTACGTAGTGCACGAAGTGTACTTCTGTAAGTGCACTAAGGGAAGTGCGCGATTTGAGACACAGCCGGAGTTGACCGTATACTTAAAATACTATACAACTGATGTACTGTTAGCAGCTACGTAGAGTTTATATTACAGTTTAAACTTTGTGCATCTTGCTTATTGTATATTTTTGTTTATGTTCTACAGTTTCACTCCTATTCATACTGTATATGACGGTGACGCCAAATAAATCACCAGGAGCTTGGACACTATATCCTGACTCCCGTATTCATTTGAATGGAGTTTGGCTTACTGCTGAATTGTGTACACGTACACACACAAGGAGAGCAGCATAGCTGTAGTTCAAAATAACTTCAGTTAGTATCCGTAAGTAGCTCTTGAAAGATTCTGTCACTAACGTTCTTACCTCTAATCATTCTCCTCTGCAGCTCATCATCATGTCTTTCATTTGTGCCACCAACTGGCAAACTCAAGCCTAAGGACAATGCAACTGCTGTTAATCAAATGTTTCTGCTGTTTGACGCCACATATCATGAACTTGCTAAATTTCATTTCAGTAATTGAGTAATTTACACCACTCTTCACATTCGCTATACTCCACTACATATTTGAATACAAGCTTCAAACAGACAAAATGTAACAACCTTTGTTAATACAAACAGTCAGCGCACAAACAACAAAGACCCAAACAGCTGCCATCACTCCTGTCACCAAGAGAAACTGGGTCCTGTGCTACATGCCAGGTTAAAACCATCATGCAGGTAGCACAGCTGTTGCTGATCAGCTCTGATTGTCTCTCTCTGCAGAGTCAGTGCTAGTTGAGATTCAGCCATTGAAAAATGGGAATTTGGAAGCAAGGGACATGGACAGACTATATTGTAAAGAAAGTCCAGGAAGTTGTGTTTTTACAAGAAAGAAAGTCAATCATGTTTGTCTGAACACTGTTAGACTTTTTTTTGTGAATTTGCGTTAACTTACTGGCAACGTGCTGTAACTTCCTGATTACAGTATCATAACTGTACATGTTTTTTTACAGTATAATACCCTTACTGTAACTTAGTTTTACAGTAGTAAAAATATCCTTGGTTTTACTGTTTAAAGAACTCCACAGTGGCAAAGCCCCAGGGATTGATTAAATTCGTTGAGAAATATTGTAAGGAGAGGCTGTCTTGGTTGACATACCTCTTTAACATTGCGCGGAGGTCTGTGGCAGTGCCTAAGGAGTGGCAGACCAGGGTGGTTGCTCCCCTCTTCAAGAAGAATGGCATCTGCCCATTACAGGAGTATCACTATGCTCAGGCTCCTTGGTAAACTCTACTCCAAGGTGCTGGAAAGTCAAGTTTAGCCAATCCTCAGCAAGGAGTGTACCAATGTATGTAATATTTCAGCAGTTGGCAGTGGTGGGATTTGAACCCACGCCTCCAGAGAGACTGGAGCCTTAATCCAGCGCCTTAGACCACTCGGCCACACTACCTGCAAGTATCACTTCCCCAAATCGTGACAAACACAAGGAACGTAACTAACGGTATGCTTGTTAATGTTATTGGAACAAAACGTTTGCAAGGGAAAACACATATGACTTAGATTACCTAACTACAGCTCTGATTTAATACAGGCCAATGTCTCTGTATTGTACAGATCTTTCTGCAGACCTTCACCGGCTAAATACTAATTCCCATACCGGGAGCTGAACCCAGGGCACCTGGATGAAAACCAGGAAGCCTAACCGCTAGACCATATGGGACTGACCACATATTAATAGGATTTCATGAATCAAGTCATAGTCTTGCTGGAAACAGGCTTTCTCTTGAACGTGAATGAAGAAGCTTAAACTTAACGTCGGAACTTTATGACAAATAGAAATGTTGATAGGTTGATTTCTGTTAATAACAAACACAACTATAGTCAATAGAAAAAGAAAATATATATATAAAAAGCCGTCTTGGTTCATCTTTCCACTGTTCCTACAATCACCACTCTGGTCTGTTTGGAAACTAAAGGATCTAAACTAAAAAGATGTTCCTCTTTAACTAAAAGGTCTATCTCTGTAGGGATCCATCCCATAATGTTGTCACACACTTAGAATAATGATCTGAGTCTGTCAGCAGCAACAACACAACCTTTAGTGGATGCTGACTTTACCTTTAAATTAGGAGTTTAAACAGAGACACAACAGGAAGAATAAATCCATCAAATCAAGTCCCCAATAATCAGCATGTGGCCTTGTTTTATTTCAGGTAGTCAGCATGGAGCTGTTCCACATTCCCAGATATTTAAAACAAGTTAATCATTGGCGTTATTCTACGAGTCAGATGAATAAATCAGCTGTTTGCTATTTGAGCTGCTCTGTTTCCTGTTGCTCCATCATTCTTTAGTGTCCTCTGGAAACAGGTTGCTGTCCTTTATGATTCCTTTGGATGACATCATCAGTGTCTTTGCTTTAGTCTGAAGAAACTCCAACAGATTTAAAACCACATGCAGTCACAGAAAATACAACCAGGGAATAGAAAATGTCAGACAAAGAATATGAAATGAAAAGTCCCCAAAGTAGGAAAATATAATGTTAATCTACCAAACAACAATAACTGGAGAGCATCCAATTAAACATGGCCGACTTCCAGTATGTTGGTAATGAAGAGAGGAATGTTTGGATATATTACAGATGAATTTTATTTTTATTTAACCTTTATTTAACCAGGAACAATCCCATTGAGCTACAGTAACTCTTCTTCCAGGGAAATATGTTTCATAATACATAAAAGACAGGAAAATGGTTACATACTACAACACAAACAAGACATTACACTTAAGCTAATGCAGACGTACAACTTAAAAACTGGTTCCACTGAGATTTGAACTCAGAGTCTAGAGTGCTAACCATTACACCATGGAACCTTTTGGAGTGTTGCATGGGTTTGCTAGACAGTTTCTTTCATATTATCCACATGTGTGCTATTGAAGGCACACAACAATCACAACAAAGATGAAAAAGCAACAATTACAGGCCAGCTTAAGTCATTTAGTTAGCTAAGCATTCAGAGGATGTGGGAAAAAGCAAGTCAAGAACAGGTTTTAAAGGACTTGCCACAGACAGTGAATACAGCAGTAGATATGTCTACTGTGTACAAACACATGGTAACTTTACATGTGTTGACAATAAAGATGCTCACAAAACGCTGCACTTGCAATTGCGTTTCTTGGGCACATTCATGTCCTCTTACATACAAAGAACTGAAAAATTCTTTAATCACGATATCATGTGTCAGAAATTAGTTCCAGATGAAAACACTAGTTGTCAGAAGTGGGATTTGAACCCACGCCTCCAGTGGAGTCTGAAACCTGAACGCAGCGCCTTGGACCGCTCGGCCAATACTGACTGATCCAACAGATATTCAGTAGGACCTGTTTAAAAAATTATAGTATACTAAATTAAACATGTCACTCTATTGTAGGTTCTCAGTCATCCATGTCATAGTTAACAAGGGAAGGTTTCTCAACTGTCAGTCCAAATATATGGGCGTTCATGGAGACATGGAAGAAAGTCACCAGGGTGGCAACGTGCTTGACAATGGCAATACATTGCGCGGGAAATGAAGGCAATGTGCATTATAGGCCAAATCCTATGGTAGGAATCAAGATCCACCAATGTTTCTGTCAACAATGTCCACCTGAATCCAGAAATGTCCTTGCCAGATGGGAAATAGACTGATAACTGTCTTCATGGTCTAAACGTGTACAATTCCCACAATGAGTCCAGATGTGTCCGTTTTGGTTCTTGATCCATGCTATTACCCCAAAAGTGCACAACTAGGCCAAGGGACATTGGACTTGGTAAAAGGTCCTCCGCAGAAGTTTGGTCTCTTATCCAAGAGACTTCTTTAGTTGTTTTTTACACAGAAAGTGTTGAACACAGTGCCCACTCCTCCACCCATACCTGACAATTGAAAGCTGTGGGGAAAGGGGGGTTCCAAAGCTAATAGACCATCAACAAGCAGTTCTGATGCACTATACCGGCCCATTCAGGATGAACACTGTATACTCTGACTGCAGCAACACAAGTTCAAATTTCAGTGATACTTAATTTTTATGGTGATTACGAGACTGAATGCAAAGTGTGTATCCCCCATGTAACTCAAAGCCTACCACTTCCAGTCAATACTGTCAAAAGTGGAGCTCCTTCCAATTACATTTACGACCAGGTGACTTCTCAACATGCCCACACCAACATACTGTTTGCAGTCTAAATGGCCAAGGACATTAAACCTGTAAGCTTACTTTAAACTAGATGGGGAAAGTTGATCTTTTTACCCTTTGCTGTGGCTTAAAAACAGGTTTCCCCGAGATTTTAACTCAGATCACTGGCTTCAGAGTCCAGAGTGCTAACCATTACACTATGGAACCTTTTGGAGTGTTGCAAGGGTTTGCTAGGAAGTTTCTTTCATAATATCCACATGTGTGATATTAAAGGCACACAACAATCACAACGCAGATTAAAAAGCAAAAAGTTCTGGAGTTCTCCGTGTCCCGCTGGAGATCAGATCACGTCGAGGTCGGCAGCGGAGCTTTCTAGCGATGTTTCCCCGCTGGCCGAGCCCCACTGACGGCGGACCGTCTGCGTCTGCAGCACCTGGAGCTCAGCGCCAGTGTTTCAGTTGGACTGTTTTAAGTGTTGAGATGATTAAAAGGTATTTACAGTATTTAAAAAAGCGGGCTGGATGCAAGTTAGCCAAAGCTACCTAGCTAACGTCCTGTTGGCTCAGAGCTCCACAGACCAAGTCCACAAGTACAAATTAGTTTTGCACCAAATGTATCGCAAGAAGTGTTGCAAAACTGGAGAGCGCAGACTCACCGCTGTGTGATGGAGAGAGCAATGCAGCGACAGATTCCAGAGGTTGTAATCACTGAGTTGTGGTTGTACTGGAAAAGTGACTCAAGTGAAAAAAAACACGGGTACAGATTTTTTTCACAAGCTCTCAAGTCATATTTTACAAGTGCTCACATCGCATCTACGTGCTCTCACCTTTGCACTAAATTTACCTTCATATTTCCTTTCGCGTCAACATGTTTGTGTGAGGCGGGATTCTCAAAAATGACTGCACTCAAAACTAAATACCGTAATCGTGCACAAATCGAGGATGATTTGAGGCTATGTTTATCAAACATTGAGCCAAGAATTGAGGATCTTTGCAAGGCAAAGCAGACTCAGGTCTCACATTAATATCACCAACCTGCAAGCTTCTTTAAAAAATGCAGATGATGCCTACTATTAGACCTAGTGATAATAATAATAAAGCATAAATTAATATCAGAGGTCTGGTGCCAATTCCCAATTATAGCAAAAGCCTAGTAATGATAATAGGCCTACTGATGATGATGATGATAATAATAATAATAATAACAATAATAATAATAACAATAACAATAATAACAACAATAAAGCATGTAACCTCATATAAATATATAGCAATAGCCTAGTAATGATAAGCCTAATACTACTCATAATAATACTAATAATACTACTAATAATAATAATATCTGCAAGCTCACATTAGAAGTCTGGTACTACTGCCAATTATAAAAATAGCCTAGTAATGATAATAGGCATACCTACCGCTACTGATGATGATAATAATATTAATAATAATAATGTGGGCCTAAAAATAATAGCCTGCCTATCTATCTATCTATCTATCTATCGTTCGTGGTGTGTGGGGCGTAGGGCACTAGGGCCCCAACTGCAATGAACCAGCTTTGGGGGGGCCCAGCTTGCAAAAGGTTGAGAACCCCTGATTTAGGTGACCCTGATTTAAGGGAGAACCTCAATAAGGTAATGCGCAATGTTCGGATCTGAAGACTATTGTAGTAAGCCTTTGCTTTTGACTATTCCACAGCAGTACAGTACTTTTATTTTGGTGGAATGCATTATCAAAATAATTTTGGTTTCATATTACCAAATAAACAACTAAAAATTCCAACTTTTCTTGTCATAGGTAAGTAAATATTAAGTGAAATGCACAGTGTACATAGTACTTCTGTAAATGTTGATTAAATGCAGTAATTTGAGAAAATAACATTTGATCTGTAATATTTAGGTTCAACATGCAACCTTGCAGGATGATTTGGAGAAAGCAGTCAGCTGCTGTGACTCATGGCGATACCAAGTTGAGGGTCTTCCACTCGTAGTCACCATGGCCAACAGAGATGTGTTTGTGAAAAGTGCAGTTCTATATCATACTGTTGTGCAACGGCAGAGCTGTCTTGATCAACTAATTGATGGCTTGTCCCACTATGGAGTAAGATTTACCTCACAGTTCTGTATCATCTTTAGTTATCTTTCATTTATGGAGTTGAATTTCCCTGCAGGTTTTATCACTCTTGAGAGAGAACCCCAGCTTGCGTGTGCTGCTTGACATACCAGGAGAGGACAAAGGTCAAGAAGCTGATTTTGTAGCTGGTATTCTCAAACCAAGCTACTCTGCACTGGGGAGCAACAGAAGAGCTAAAGAGGAGTTGATGATGGTCAAATTTAGGGAGTTTCTACAATGTGTTGAAAGTAAGTATGCATTTGTTATTCAGTATATTATTCAATAAGACAATCCAGGAAATTTACAGATTAATTTTATTCTTTACTCGTAAAGCTGTGCCTAAGGGTTATGTACCACAAACAAGAATACAGTTATCCGTTTGCTTGTCATAATAAAATTGCTTTTTCACCAAAATACCTATACAGTAATCCATTAGTCACTCACTTAGTCATTATTTGTTGAGTATTTTCCAGTCTCCAAGTCAACAGTGGTTTCCCTTTTAGGTAAAGAGCTGAGAGACACATATGGGGACAGGACTCTAACAAACGATGAGGAGGCATTCCTGAAGACTTTGAGCCCTGGTCACATCCTGGCATTTGCTACAGGGAGCAGCAAAGTCCCAGCCATTGGTTTTCATCCAACTCCTAAGTTAATATGTATTCATGATGAAAACAAACATCTTCCCATTGCGCACACTCGTGCTAATGAGCTTCACCTTTCTGTGAATGCAAAAACAACGGCTGATGATGATGAATTTAACTACAGCTTCCTAGTAGCACTAATGAATGGATCTTTATTCAGCTTCATTTAAACGAGACATTTAACAGCTACCATTTAAAGTACAAGGCTTATTTTTTGCAAGCACAACTGGAGCATAAGTGGAATGTCCTAATTTTGATTTTTACTGTAAATCTACTAATTTGCTTAAATCAGTTCATTTGTAAAAGAACCCCTGCAGTGAAATACACCACTGTTTAGTGTAGGGCTCCCCATGTTTGTCAAACCAGGCTGCTGTGGTGTTCTGTGTACCCTCTGCCCCCTTCATGGCAACAACCCTAAAACTATACACTACAGCCCGGTGGTTGATTGTGTCCATGTCTAAGTGTGTTTCATAGAGGACATAGTTTGTCCATATTATAAAGCAGTGATTTCATTTGCAGTACATAAGTAGGCTGAAAAAAAACATTGAAAAACACACCGTTATTTGCCATTTTTAAAATTGTGTCAAATCTTCTGTTAAGAGCTCTTTTGCAATAAATATGCAACATTTTGATTTACACATTATGTGAACACATCACTTCCTGATTTCTGTAACAGCCAGCCATATGCAATCAGTATAGCCTAATGAAAAATAAAAAATTTCACTAGCTGTACTTAAACAATAGTGTACAACTGTAGCCCTTTTGAGTTTAATGTAGTTTAAGGACAACGGTTTGGCTATACATACTGGTATAAAAGGATTAATAGAGCTATTGGCTCTGGTTTCCATGTGGTTTGTGAAACTACAATAAGGATAATGTTACTCAATTGTCCATGTAATGCTAAGATCACACATTTACAAGTTTATCAAAAATAAACTGTTGTGTTCTCTGAAACAATGTTTTGCCATTGTTGTTGTCATTTTGAAGAGGGTTAATGGTCTCATTCAGTTCTTGCAAATCCCTGTCATTCAATGGGGAAAATCCTCTTTGAGAGTTAGGTGAGGAACGAAAAACTACCCCTGCTGTTGAGAGTTCTGGGTTGTGAAGATGAGGCAAATCATTGTCCAGAGTAAAAAGCTGAACAGGTGTTCTATTTCCTTCAAGAACTTCTTCACTTGCGTAAATGGCCTGTTTGTGCATACAAAAGGTGGAAACAGATGATCTTGGGTGTAGGGTTTGGTGATTTTATTACCCCTAAAGTGTCTGCCGGTGCTTAGCATTATTAGCACCACACTCAAACCATCTGAGATAACCGGCCTGCTTTATAAGTGTTTGAAAAAGAAAAAATTCCGGAAACAAACCAGGCGAAATCAAGCAAAATTGGGCGAGTTCTGGATGGGCTACCTGGTTGGGAAGGGTTTGTAGGGACTGCATATGTTTTCGGCCTTGCAAAAAAGACGTGGAAAGCATAGCTATAGAGTCCAAACCAAGATGCTCCCATACTGTTTCTGGAGGTAGACAGGAGCTTCTAACCACGAAGTGACTTGAACCCTCAATCTTCTGATCCGAAGACAGACGCCTGTCCATTAGGCCACGTGGTTGCAAAAAAGGTAATATTTCCAAATCTGAATTGCCATGGTTTATCTGAAATTCAGGAGCGAGGTAACATTTTAAAAAAAGGCAGACTAATTAGGTGGCCAGTTAGCTTTGTTGAAGTAAATAGATTGAATGCTAGGCACATCAGTTACCTGTAACTCATATTGCACTTACTGAGCAGACAACCTTACAACTGTATGTTTTGGCCTTGCTACAAAAGACATGGAAAGCAGAGCTATAGAGATTGAGACTTGTTTTTGCGTTAATCGCCGATTTGTGCAAACAAAAGGTGGATACAGATGATTTTGGGCGTAGGGTTTGGCGATGACACTGAGTGATTGTTAAATCCAGCTTTGAATTTCTCCAAAGTGTGGTTGATTCTGGGTAGAAAGACATAATGGAGACAAAATAAGTCTGTTGCATTGTCTATGTCTAGGATACCCAGGGATTCCAGTTCATAGAAAATGGGTGCATAGACTTGGCTGCAGTTTTTGTTCAAGTCTCGGTTAAAACGCTCAATCCTCTGGTTGTGTACAGAACTTCCTGTTAAGACAGAGCCTTCCCCCCTGCTCGAATGCATGTCCTCCCAAATCTGAACGTTCTCTCCTCCGTGATCAGTCCTGATGTGCAGTGGTCTGCCATACTGTCCAACAGCTGCAGTAAAAAGGTCTCTTACAGTTTCACCAAGATTATTGTTGGAGCATTGAAGAAACATCAACATCCTACTGTTGCCGTCTATGGCACCATGAACAACCAATTTCCACCTAATCAACTTATGATTTCCATCTATATGCCATATGAAATTTGGATGTGGGACAGAATACACTCGGCGAGCTACAGCGGTTCTTATCCTGGCTAGGACACCGATTGGGTCCATCCTTCGCAGTGAATCTCTTACACGTCTTTGAACCACAATGTTTTTGGAGCGGAGATGCCCCATAAGCATCACTTCTCCAACATTTGGGTGTTCAGTTTTGCACTCAGATCGCTGGATTCAGAGCCCAGAGTGCTAACCATTACACCATGGAACCTTTAAAAGTGTTGCAAGTGTTTGCTTGACAGTTTCTTTCATTATATCCACATAATATTGATATGATATGATATTGAAGGCACACAACAATCACAACACAGATGAAAAAGCAACAATTATTGGCCAACTTAAGTCATTTAGTTAGCTAAGCATTCAGAGGATGTGGGAAAAGGCAAGTCAAGAACAGGTTTTCCAAAAGTAGAATGGGAGCCAGAGCGTTCCTCTCCTGTGGAACCAGGTTCCAGTTTGGGTTCAGGAGGCAGACACCATCTCCACATGTAGGATTAAGACTTTCCTCTTTGATAAATCCTATAGGTAGGGCTGGCTTGGGTGAGTCCTGAACCATCCCTTAGTTGTGCTGCTATAGGCCTAGACTACCGGGGGACTTCCCATGATGCACTAGGTACCTCTCTCCTCCTCCTTCTCTCCATCGGTATGCAACCTCATATGCCTTTGAGATACAAGAACTTCTTCACTTGCGTAAATGGCCTGTTTGTGCATACAAAAGGTGGAAACAGATGATCTTGGGTGTAGGGTTTGGTGATTTTATTACCCCTAAAGTGTCTGCCGGTGCTTAGCATTATTAGCACCACACTCAAACCATCTGAGATAACCGGCCTGCTTTATAAGTGTTTGAAAAAGAAAAAATTCCGGAAACAAACCAGGCGAAATCAAGCAAAATTGGGCGAGTTCTGGATGGGCTACCTGGTTGGGAATGGTTTGTAGGGACTGCATATGTTTTCGGCCTTGCAAAAAAGACGTGGAAAGCATAGCTATAGAGTCCAAACCAAGATGCTCCCATACTGTTTCTGGAGGTAGACAGGAGCTTCTAACCACGAAGTGACTTGAACCCTCAATCTTCTGATCCGAAGACAGACGCCTTGTCCATTAGGCCACGTGGTTGCAAAAAAAGGTAATATTTCCAAATCTGAATTGCCATGGTTTATCTGAAATTCAGGAGCGAGGTAACATTTTAAAAAAAGGCAGACTAATTAGGTGGCCAGTTAGCTTTTGTTGAAGTAAATAGATTGAATGCTAGGCACATCAGTTACCTGTAACTCATATTGCACTTACTGAGCAGACAACCTTACAACTGTATGTTTTTGGCCTTGCTACAAAAGACATGGAAAGCAGAGCTATAGAGATTGAGACTTGTTTTTGCGTTAATCGCCGATTTGTGCAAACAAAAGGTGGATACAGATGATTTTGGGCGTAGGGTTTGGCGATTTTAGTACCCCTAAAGTGTCTGCCGGTGCTTAGCATTTTTAGCACCACACTCAAACAATCTGAGCTAACCGGCCTGCTTTTTAACTGTTTAAAAATAACAGATGTCCAGAAACAATTAAGGCCAAATTGAGCAAAATTGTCCGGGTTCTGGATGAGCTGGATGAGTTGTACACTTTGGCAATCCTGAACACTTTCAGACACTGTTGTATCATGTAAGTAACATGCACAAGTCTTTAAAAAGAATTGTGGCTGTTTTTCATGCAGGTTTGCATCATAACAATGCGGGTGCTATCTCTAAATGAACAATGGGCAACCTACATCCATCTTGTTAGCACCCAAATCTCTGTGCTGATCTCCATGCTTGGATGGCAAGTCATCTGGTGGATTTTTCCCGTCAAGAGGAAGCAGATCAAGAGGGAGAGTTGTTTTATTGTACTCACCAGCAATAAAGTTTATTTGTCCACAAATTGCAATAGGTTATTTTAAGAAATTCATAACTTAAATCGCGTTCGTTCGGATTTCTGAGGAAAAGGAGGCTGAGGGTCGAATTGAGAATGAATGAAAAGGTTTAATGCAACAGCAGTGATGAAGATGATGAGACAAAGACAATCAGACAAAACAAACACATAATAACACTGCAGCTGACAGCGGACTGATCCACGCTCCTCCTGACGGAGTCACATGGAAGCAGTCCTGAATATCTGTAAAATACTCTCATTTATGCCGTGTACCTGGGGGCGGTTCCTTTTCACCTGGTGCTTTCAATTCTATTCTCATTGGTCCGCTGTTGTCATGACAACATGCCGTACATCTTTCCTGTGCAATGAGAACTGACCTGCCTTCAAACACTGCACCTTTGGGGGTCGTTTTGGTTACAGAACAGAGGTTCTGTTGTGTAAATGTGAAACTCTGACATCAAAGTAGTCCAATCAACATTGTATTGTTTTAGCCTAGACTAAGACCCCAGGGGACAGGAGACAGAGAGGACCACCTTTGTTGCATAGCAGGAAGCCCCTTTCCATAAGTTAATTGCCAGACTTGACCTGATCAACTCTTTACAGTCAGAAGGTGGGGGGAAAATGGAGACAGCTGTATGCTTAATTTTCTAACCTGGTTCCTTCAGACATTTTAACTTTTTAAAACTCAACATTATCAACGTTTTCATCGAAAAAGAATACCACAGCTCAAGTCCCTGATAAGGCAACAGCTTGATTGTGTGAAATGTATGAAGTGCTTGCTAACGTCATCTGTCATGCAGGTTTGCAGGATGTTCACAGTCTGCTAGTGGCCATGATGAGTTGGGACTTTGAGCTTTTTAACCGTTTTGGTCAATTTAGCCAATTTTCAACCAGTTTGTGCAATAACAATTGGTGTTCTCAGGCATTGTGCAAATTATGGTCTACCCTCCTGCTGTCCAGAAGACCGTGATCATGGCAACAGCTCAATGGTCTTCATTTACTTAAACTTCAATCTGTAGTTCAGGAGATTATTTTTTCCACAGCCAGTAGTTTTAGAAGCCAGGGTAGCTCAGTCGGTAGAGCATCAGACTTTTAATCTGAGTGTCCAGGGTTCAAGTCCCTGTTCAGGTGTAGAGTCGACGTTCTTGAACATTTCAGATACTGCCATATCGTTTGTGTTCCATCCATAAGTCTTTAAAAAGAATTGTGGCTGTTTTTCAAGCAGGTTTGCACCATAACAATGTTGCTGGTAAGTCTAAATGTACAATAGGCAACCTACGTCCATCTTGCTAGCTCCCAAATCTCTGTACTCATCTCCCTGCTTGGATAGAAGGTCATCTGGTGCATTTTTCTTGTCACGAGGGCTAAGTGTTGTGGTCTGGTGCATTCCCCAACCTGTGTCGTGTCTTCCCTTTCTTCTGTGTGTCTTGTCTGTCTTGCCGTGAGGGCGTTCCAGGGGATCTAGAGGCGTGGCTTTCCATCTACGTTCCGTCATCCACTCAGCTGTTCCTCAACACTCATCACCCACTGCAATACATAAACCCGGGCTGACCGCCTCTTCAACGCCAGATCATTACATGCACTATTGTGGTAACTGGGCTCCTAGTCATTTGCGCCTGTGTTGTTGTTTCTTGTTGTATTCTAGTTCTAACTCTGCCTCTCCTTAGATCCATCCGTTGTCCCTCCGAGCTGCCTTCCTCCCTCACGCCGACCAGCCACCTGTCTACACCGGTGTTCGAACCCCTCCGCACTCATTAAACTACCTGAACCTTATCCTGTCTGCGTGCCTTTTGTATCTCTATGGTTCTGGGTCTTACTAACCGTAACACTAAGAGTATAGAAGTGGAACAAGAGGGAGAGTTGTTTTTTTGTACCCACCAGCAGTAAAGTTTACTTGTCTGAAGCTGTGTTGTTTTAATTAGGTTATCAATGTTTTGAGTGAAAAAGAATACCACAGCTCAAGTCCTCGGTATGGCCAAAGCTTTATTGTGGGATATGTATGAAGTGCTGATCTCTATGCTTTGATGGCAAGTCATCTGGTGGATTTTTCCTTCCATGGCAACAGCTTAATCTTCTTCATTTACTTGCACCTCAATTTATAGTTCAGGAGATTGTTTTTTCCACAACCTCTGTTTTCGAAGCATGGGTAGCTCAATGTTGGTGGTACGTCTAAATGAACAATGGCCAACCTACATCCATCTTGCTAGCACCCAAATCTCTGTGCTGATCTCCCTGATTGGATGGCAAGTCATCTGGTGGATTTTTCCAGTCACGAGGGCTTTTGATCAAACTACGTATAGTGCTTCCGCATGAGGACACTAAGAGTATAGAAGCGGAACCAGAGGGAGAGTTGTTTTATTGTACCCACTAGCAATAAAGTTTATTTGTCTAGAGCCGTAAAATTGCATTAGGTTATCAACATTTTGGACAAAAAAGAATACCACAGCTCAAGTCCCTGGTAAGGCAACAGCTTGATTCTGGGATATGTATGAAGTGCTCACTGTTGTCATCTGTCATGCAGGTTTGCAGGATGTTCACAGTCTGCTAGTGGCCATGATGAGTTTTGACTTTGAGTTTTTTAATCGTTTTGGCCAATTTAGCCAATTTTCAACCAGTTTGTGCAATAACATTTGGTGTTCTCAGGCAATGTGCAAATTATGGTCTACCCTCCTGCTGTCCAGAAGACCGTGATCATGGCAGCAGCTTTTTGGTCTTTATTTACTTGCACTTTAATTTGTAGTTCAGGAGATTGTTTTTCCCACAGTCCTTTATTTTAGAAGCCTGGGTAGCTCAGTTGGTAGAGCATCAGACTTTTAATCTGAGGGTCCAGGGTTCAAGTCCCTGTTCAGGTGTAGAGTTGAGGTTCTTGAACACTTCAGATACTGCCATATTGTTTGTGTTCCATCTATAAGTCTTTAAAAAAGAATTGTGGCTGTTTTTCAAGCAGGTTTGCATCATAATAATGTTGCTGGTAAGTCTAAATGTACAATAGGCAACCTACGTCCATCTTGCAAGCACCCAAATCTCTGTACTCATCTCCCTGCTTGGATAGAAGGTCATCTGGTGCATTTTTCTTGTCACGAGGGCTAAGTGCTGTGGTGCTGGTGTCGTGTTGAGCGAAAAAGAAAGAATGGTCTTCATTTACTTGCACTTTAATTTGTAATTCAGGAGATTGTTTTTCCCACAGTTTTCTGTTTCAGAAGCCTGGGCAGCTCAGTCGGTAGAGCATCAGACTTTTAATCTGAGGGTCCAGGGTTCAAGTCCCTGTTCAGGTGTAGAGTTGCACATTTTACTAGATGAATTGTCCATTTGACATACCTGAGCTCTTGTATGTCCAAGGACATACCATTTATGTTCTATAACCCTTTTCATTGGTTTGCTACCACTCTTAAATAATTCCTTTCATTGTATCAATCTCAGAAATAACCAAAGAATGACAAATTCCATTCATGTGCTTGTGCCGGTATTCAACCACCTGTCACTGTATTTTCAGCAGCAGTAGTGTTTTTTTGTTTTTTAAAACACTTGAAAGGCATTGCAATGGTTCGCAAAATTTAAGAAAAACTAACAATTTGGTCGTCAATCTTAATAAAAACTATGTATGTGGAGACCTATGTACTCACACAAAGGCTAAGATCAACACTAGATGCTTTGTAATGACCCCATGAAAAGGGGAGACAAAAGACTGTGTGCAAAGGTTGCATACATGAATGCAAGGTGTATGCATGGATGAGTGTGAGGTATGGTGTCAGCAATTTATGCTGGACAGTGTAAAACTAACAAAGATGAGGGGGAGAGGTGCTGGACTGAGAGCACCTCTAGGGCAATCACAGATGCACAACCAATAATAAAACACTACTGAGTGAATAAGTTCAGAAAATGAAGAACATTGTTCAGAAAGCTTAATGAAGCTTCATTTGACCATAACTATTAACCACTTGAACCTGGTAAAAGATATGAGGTACTCATGCATAGCTAACCAGCGATTTACCTGCTGTAGATGGTGGTCGGCATGCCAACGAGGCTTGGAAATTTGCAGATGGTGATTCAGAGGAGATGTAACAGTTTAAAGTTTAAAGTAACTTAATTTTCTAAATTGTCCGCCTACAGTGCCAACAAGAGCTCTTCTCTAATAATACCGGGTATGCAATAGCTATTCAACTTTAGAAGGTATTGTTGATCTCAGAAACAACGATAGACAACACCATCTTATCACAACGCCCATGTTTGTGTTCCTTCAAAGTTTGCAAAAACATTCATCTGAACTCGCAAATCAATTGATGAGATTTTGGAGGTCAAAGGTTCAATGTCAAGGTGACTGTGTCCTCATGTCTGTCCATCCGATTCTTGTGAATGCAATATCCCTGAACGCCTAGAGGGAAGCACTTTAAATTTGTGGCACAATGGAGCCAAAGGTCGATGGATTGAAACCATCCTCTGCTAACTCTGATTTCCATGGTGAGATGATATAACTGCTGGAAAAGTTGTTGACAGCCCATGAAAAGTGGCAAGTCATGTTCTGGCAGATTAAAAAATTGACATCCACTACCCTGTCCTATAGTAATGCTGACTTTCCAGTGATGTGGTTGGGCTGTTTACAGGTTTTGATCATATCCATCGGTTGCATGGATGGGACATCAATACCCCGGTTCTATCACCTGATCGCTGTCTTGTCTTTGTCGTTCGACGACTATTTGGGCTCACACCTTAACACACCCGAAGCATCTCAGCCTAAAATCACGCTGCACCTCAAAGGACTCTCAAGCACTCCCAGCTGTGCGTTTGCAGAAGAGCGCCTTGTTTTCTTGTAGCTTGGACAAAGGCTTTAGCTTATGACAAGGTAAACAGATTGCACCATTGTACTACTCATTAGTGTGTCCACTTCAGTTATGTATTGAAGCACATCCTTAGAGCTAATGGCCCTCATTTATTAACCTAACGTACGACAGGCTTCACGTGAGATTCATGAAACGTTTGTATCACACCAATCAGAGCGTAAGAATGATCGTACATTGATAAATGCAGCGGCTGGAAACGATTGTAATTTAAATATCACGCCCCAATATATTCTCAGTTTTGAGGCCTCGCCTCTATTATTTATGACATGGCCAGACATAATCCGGCTAAGAAGCGGCACTTTTCAGAGGTGGGGATTTAAAGCCTGACATCCCAGGTGCTCTGGTGCAGCCAGATACCACCAGGCCCAGGGGAATTTGCCGCCTAAGAAAAATGCAATCCTACCCGATGAGAAGAATAAACATTGTGAAAATAACGAAAATATGAATACATTAAACATATACGGGCATTGAACATATTGCTGCAGTCTCAGTCTTTGGATGGTATAGGTAGCGCCCCGTCAGACATGTCATGATATAGCAGGTTCTCATGACTGAGAACCTACTATATCATGACATGTTTAATTTACTATATTATGATTTTTGAGACAGGTCCTACTGAAGATCTGTTGGATCAGTCAGGATGGCCGAGTGGTCCAAGGTGCTGCGTTCAGGTCGCAGTCTCCACTGGAGGTGTGGGTTCAAATCCCAGTTCTGATAACTAGTATTTTCATTTGGAACTAATGTCTAAGAGTTTATATTGGGAATAAAGAACTTAGCAGTTCTTTGTATTTAAGAGGACATGAATGTGCATGAGAAACGCAATTCCAAGTGCAGCGTTTTGTGAGCATCTTTATTGTCAACACATGTAAAGTTCCTTAGGGGCCCGTAGTGGATGAAATGGTAAAACATTTGGCCCTGGATGCATAGAATTCCTGCCATATTGAGCGACAAAGTTTGGGTGTCCTGAAAAAAGGGTCTTGAACTCTATCTCGCCGACCTTTTTTTTTACTGTTTCTTGTTATGTCACGGCAAGAAGTATTATGCTTTTGAGTCGTTTGTCCATCTCTACATCAGAATCCGAAATAAAAAAAACATCCAGCTGCAAGAGACATGCTGCAAGAGATTCTCAACAATCTGGAAGAGCTCCATGTTGGAAGGAACAGTGGACGTCAAAAGGTACTGTTGCTGCCGTAGCTGTTGCTCCACGATCCGTGCTGGGCTCTGAAACGTTCCCCCCCAGTCTGGTTCAAATGTTGAGTGTTCCATCTGGTGGACCGAGCTTCACTGGCTCTATGGGGGTGAGATGTGGAACAAGGCGTTCTCAAACTGCTGAAGGGAGAGACCTGCCAGGTACTTCTACCTCTTCTGCAGACTGACTGGATAGGATTGATCCGCCAAGCCTAGGCGAGCTGAGCCATTACTCCCAATACTGCCAGTCAGTATACTGTATGTTTAGCTTATACAAGGTAAAAGACAAATTAAGACTTAACAGGGTAGCTACTTATGGAGGTGCTGTGGCTTAGTTGGTTAAAGTGCCTGTCTAGTAAACAGGAGATCCTGGGTTCAAATCCCAGCAGCACCTTGTTGTTGGAGAGATTACCTCTTTTGGCGTGTCATCATCATGTCAGCCCAATCCCTGTGAAAGTACCCTGGTAGCAAATGAAAATTGCATGTTACATTTACTCAGAAACACCAATAACAAGCCCACAAGGTGTTCTATTTGCCTGATAACTAATTAAATGAATTAATAAATGCGCTACTTTTGCTCCACTACAGTTCTGTGTCAGTCAACTGCTCCATTTCACTCACCACTGAGTTAGACTTAATGCCCCGCCCACAACAAAATCTGATTAGTAGGCAATTTAAAAACAAGTACAGGTAATCTCTGCAACAACAAGGTGTTGCTGGGATTTGAACCTAGGTACTTCTGCTGACTAGACAGGCACTTTAACCAAGTAAGCCACAGCACCTCTGGGGATGAACACGGATGCATGGCCATTATGGAGGTACTCGGTGTAAACAACTGAGGTGGTTGGGTCATCTGGTAAGGATGCCTCCTGGGGGCCTCCGTAGAGAGCTGGTCCAGGCACGTCCAGCTTGGAGGAGGCCTCGGGGAAGACCCAGGACTAGGTGGAGGAAGTACATCTCCAACCTGGCCTGGGAACGCCTCGGGATCCCCCAGTCGGAGCTGGTTTATGTGGCTCGGCAAAGGGCAGTTTGGGGTCCCCTGCTGGAGCTGCTGGACTAAGATGGATGGAAGGAGGGAACCCTTTTCACTAGCTCAGTGTATTCTTGCAAGACGGGCTTAGTTGCAGGAGGCGCTGTAGCTTAGTGGTTAAAGCGCCTGTCTCGTAAACAGGAGATCCTGGGTCCAAATCCCAGCAGTGCCTGGTTATCACGGTATGAAGTGTTACCACATGGTTGCCGATACTTAACGTGTGCAACCCAGTTATTGCCTGATTTTTTAGATCACTAAAGTGACATGTGATGTTGTATTGTACCCTAACATTACATGTGTCCATGTAAAGCGAATAAAAGCCTTTTATTGGAGGTGTTTTTGCAACTTTAGTGTGAAGGTTATAAAGGTTTTATTATCATGAATTTCAGTCTTACCTTGGAAGCTTAGGGCTCCTGCACACTGCCTGCATGGCGTGAGAGTGTCAGCTGAGGTTAGATGGCCTACCGTATTGGTCAATACTGTTAACATGAGAGAAATAAAAACAGACACGCCACACAGCAAACGCTATGTTAACTGTTGAGGAGGACTAAATTAGGACTGTGTTTTAAGCTTTCCATGGCTTTCCATGAGAAATGGCATGATGGGAAAGGGTCTCTCATCTCTCAAGGTCCTTGCATAAGACTTCTGTTGTTCTCGGTAGGCCTGCCTATCAACAGTGAGTCCTGAGGCGTCGCTCAAGGACACGTTCAGCTGTTTTAATTTGCTGGAGTTCATAGGGGTCCTCTACTGGAGCTGCTGGACGAAGATGGATGGATGGAAGCAACCCTGTTCATTAGCTCATTGTATTCTTGCAAGACAGGCTTATCTGTAGAAGGTGCTGTAGCTTAGTGGTTAAAGCGCCTGTCTTGTAAACAGGAGATCCTGGGTCCAAATCCCAACAGTGCCTGGTTCTCACTTAATGAAGATCCTTGGTCCAAATCCCAGCAATGTCTCATTATCAGTTAATATTTATGTTATCTGCACTACAAAGTGTATATATTTGTTATTTATTTTTGCTAAAGTGCTTAACAACCATAATTAATTTTGCCCAGTTGTGGCCTGTTGATGGGCAATACATATCTAAAGGGAAATGGATTGGACCCATTTTTTAATGCTTTGGGCATTTTTAATGTGGCCCCGGTGTACACCAGTACCCTGTGACATCACTGTTGGGTGAGGTTTCAGGCATGTGATGCTGACTGAGGTCAGAGGTGAAATAAACTTGAACTTTACCGGCCAAGGCACTTTGGGCGCTGACTGTGTGATTTTAACGTCTTCGATGCTTCTGGAATGAAAATTAATAAATTAATTATTTGATATTGTTGACTATATCGGGATATGCAACTGAAGGAAGAATCACCTTCCACCGCTCTATTACCTCCTCAGTTGAGGTCAACCGCCAATAAACTGTAATTTCTCAAAATATCATCCTTCCCTATATGCCTTTGCATCTTGGATATTTTTCTGTTGTTTAAACATGGCTACATTCACTTAAAGTATCCGAAGTGCACAATACTCCACTGTACTCTGTTCAGTTTTTTTTTTTTTTTTTTTTTTATTTAACCTTTATTTATCCAGGTAAACTGTTTGAGAACCAATTCTCATTTACAAACATGACCTGGCCAAGAGGCTACAGAAATAGATATGAACATACTGTACAACTTTACATAGTCAAACACATGACACATAGAACAAGCAACTGAATAAAAAGGAAATAAACATACTGTACAACTTTACATAGTCAAACGCATGACACATAAAACAAGCAACTGAATAAAAAGGAAATAAACATACTGTACAACTTTACATAGTCAAACGCATGACACATAAAACAAGCAACTGAATAAAAAAAAGACAGTCAACGAAGAAAGAAAGAGAATAAGAGCTTAGATATGTGTGTATAAATATGGTTCATGATTGTCAGCAGGAACAAGAGTCAACAATGTAATTTTGGAGGTTTTGCTTAAAGGTGGAGATTGGGATAAGAGATGTAAGTTTCAGGGTATTTTGTAGTGTATTCCAGTCATGTACTGCTGCAAAGCGGAAGGCATTACGTCCAAAGGTAGTAGAGGTAAGAGGGGTACTAAATTTAATCAAATTACTCGATCTTGTGTGATAGGTGTTATGAACGGCATGAAGAAGAGATAACAAATAGGGAGGTGTCTAAAAACGTTTACTGAAACGTGTTCATCCCCAGAGGTGCTGTGGCTTAGTTGGTTAAAGTTCACTCTGTGGTGAGTGAAATGGAGCAGTTGACTGACACAGAACTGTAGTGGAGCCAAAGTAGTGCATTTTTTAATTAATTTCATTAGTTATCAGGCAAATAGAACACCTTGTGGGCATGTTATTGGTGTTTCTGTGTAAATGTAACATGCCATTTTCATTTGCTACCAGGGTATCTTAACGGGAGTTGGGTTGACATGATGATGACACGCAAACAGAGGTAGTCTCTGCACCAAATAAATTAAGACTTAACACGGTTGGTACTCGTGGAGGTGCTGTGGCTTAGTTTGTCAAAGTGCCTGTCTAGTAAACAGGAGATCCTGGGCTCAAATCCCAGCAGCAGCATTGTTGTTGGAGAGATTACCTCTGTTGGTGTGTCAACATCTCCTCTGGGGATAAACTTGGATTAGCCGCTACGAGGAACTTGGTGTAAACAACTGAACAGAGTGCAGTATTGTACTCTTTGGATACTTTATGTGAATGTAGCCATATCTAAACAACAGAAAAGCATCCAAAATGCAAAGGCATATAGATTCTTCCTTCAGTTGCATATCCCAATATAGTCAACTAATATCAAATAATAAATGTATTAATTTTTATTACAGCAGCATCAAAGACGTTAAAATCACACAGTCAGCGCCCAAAGTGCCTTGGCCAGTAAAGTTCATGTTCATTTCACCTCTGACCTCAGTCAGCATCACATGCACCTGAAACCCCACCCAACAGTGATGTCACAGGGTCATGGTGTACACCTGGGCCACGTTCAGCCCCAACAAGGTTTAAAAGCATTAAAAAATGGGTCCAATCCATTTCACTTTAGATATTTATTGCCCATCAACACGCCACAATTGGGCAAAATTATATAATGCTTGTTAAGCACTGTAGCAAAAACAAATGACAAATATATACACTCTTTGTAGTGCAGATAACATAAACATTAACTGATGATTAGGCACTGCTGGGATTTGGACCCAGGATCTCCTGTTTACAAGACAGGTGCTTTAACCACTAAGCTACAGCGCCTCCTACAGGATTGCCTGTCATGCAAGATTACAATGAGCTAGTGACCAGGGTTCCAACCATCCATCTTTGTCAAGCAGCTCCAGAGAGAGCTATAGAGAGAGAGTCTTCCGCTGAAGGTTCTACCATATGACTGTGTTTCACCAATCAACGTCGTTGTGCAGTCACGTGACCATACTCGATCTCAGCATACTCTATCTTTACTTTGTTCAAGAAACTCATGCTTCAGAAGCAGGTGCGTGATTTTGGAGGAGTCAATGGGGAAGAGATGCGTAGTTTTAGGTAATAGGTCAGCAGGGGTCGCTATACTGCAGGGAAAGTTCAAGGAACCATCCTCTGCTATAGGATTTAGTAGAGAATAGTTTTGATCCATTGATCTCTCGGTTTTGGGCCCAGCACGCTTCCGCTGTGCTATTCTGCTCTGCTGTTTGCACTTAGGGGTAATATGTAACATGTAAAGCAGGAGCTCTACCACTGAGCTACATACCCTGAAGATTTTCAGATTTGTTGACTTTTTTCTGAGATAGACTTAGACTTATCTTTATTAATCCTTTTGGGATGACTTACCGCAAAGAAATTGAAATACTACAGAATAAAAGAAGAAAACTGGGTAAAACATGTAATGTTAATGTTGTATATGGCTTCAACCTGTAAATGCAACTGTGGTGGCTTGAAATCAAACCTGGTTAAATGATTGCACTGCTATGGTATAAATCATAATAAAAAAAAAACACACCTGCTGCCTTTCTGCTGGACAATACAAAGTTCACTGCAAATCTTGTACACATCTGGGCATTGAGACTGAAAATAAATGCTAAGAGATGCATTGGTGGAGATGGGTTGCTTCCAGTACCTATGAGATAATACAAAAAGCAGAGCTACACCTGTTTGGACAAATGTTCATAATCTTTTCAATTAGTTAGTAGTAGTTACCAGACACGGGCAAAGAACAAATTGTAGTGCCCTGCCTGTGTCTGTGGATCCTCGTGGAGGCAGCTTAATTGGTTGATATGCTCCCTTATTTGTACCATAACAGAGATCTAATATTTTTATCAAATCGGGTTGGGCAAGTAACCTTTCTGGCTACTTCTTGATAAATAAAGCAAGTAACCACACAATGAAAACTACTGCAATGGCTGGGAATTGAACCCATGTCAACTGCTTGGAAGGCAGCTATGCTCACCACTATACCACCATCACTAGACAACGCATTTGATGTCCTTAAAGGTTGGATTTTTCCTTTTTATTAAATTAAGGCAATAAGCTCAATTTCCAAAAGACGATTTTTTAAATTTCTCTTTTTGGTCAACTTCAGCATGGGTTCCTAATCGCATGCATACCACTGTATGCATGTATACCTGCATGTAAAATTAGCCGCATTGACACAAAAAAGAATTTTACAGCAGAAAGCACAATTTTAAGGACACACAGCAGACCTACAATGAAAGTGTAATTGCACTGCTTTGAAAATAGTAAGAACCTTCTTCATCACAAACCTGATGGTGCAGTACTTGATCCCATGGATCCACTTGCTGTCCCTCTGGCTGTTCCTCCCTCTGTCCCATTTATGTTTTCTTCCTCCTCACTCTCTTCTTCATCCTCCTCACCCTCTTCTTCATCTTCCTCACCCTCTGGAATATCCCTCTCTGTGTCAGAGCCCTCCCTTCATCACACGCCCTCTCTCCAAACTCCCCCAAACTCCTCTGGCTCTCCCTCTTCCTGCTCTTCACTCCCTTGATTTGTTTCTCTCACTGCTGTTTTTCTCACTTTTTGTTTAATAGGGCGCTATATCACTTCCTCGTTTCATGATAAATATTAAAAGAAGATAAAACGTAGGAGTATGCATTACATTTCCCTCCCTACTCAACACAGGCATAAAGCCTGTCGATTACTTTACACAAACGTAGTTATTTGTTATCGCAATGCAACAGCAAAGACGGATGAAGTTACGTGTTAACATCCAGAGATGCCAAAAGTACTCACTTCCCCTACTCAAGTAGAAGTAGAGAGAAATTTCTTAATAAATACTCTGGTAAAAGTATAAGTACTGATTTAACTTCTGAACTCAAGTAAAAAAGTAACAAAGTAAAGGCTTAGCAATTTACTTAAAGTATAGAAGTAAAAGTAGCCTAAAACATATATAACATATAGCCTATTTATTGTGACAGAGACTGGGACTCCAGGTTATAAGATTCTCACGCAAGATATGAATTCAGTTGTGATTTTGTGAGAATTCCGTGAATATTGCCATTCAATTAGATTCATGTTGGTATTGATGATGCAAAAATAATAACTAACTCCAGTGAAATTATTTAAAATTTATTGAGGACTAGATTAGGACTGGATTTAAAGCTGATTCTGGTTTCCAATTGGTCCCAGGTGTGTCTGTTAAACACAGATGGAGACAACTTCTCTCTGTTGATGCTTTATTACAATCAAGCATCAGGATAAACATGGGGGGGGGGGGGGGGGGGGGGTAGCTCTGCTATGGCTGTGTGTGTGGTAATAAATAAATAATAACAAGGAATCATATATGCTAGTAAATAATAACAATGAACCCACTATTAATTACATTATCTTAATGAGCAAGGACGTTCAACAATCGCCATTATATCGAATCAACAGCCAGGTGTAACCTAGCCAACAGTAGAAGAACGTAACAAGCTAACTTTTAAATGTACCAGAACTACAGACCAACACAACACCAGGCTTACATGAACTGACAACATCAGTTATATGACTTACAGTTCTCAAAGACGCACACGTTCTCAGCTGGTTATCCTCCGGACAGCTAGTCTCTTTTTTTTTTTTTTTTCACTTTTTTCTCCGTGTGGCGTGTGCGCCCGCTCGCGGCGTGAGGCGGGTGTCCGCGCTATTCTCCGACATGGACTCCAAATCACACCTGATAGACAACCTTTAGCACAAAACTAAAGTACAGCCAATTTTTGTAAAATGTAGGGAGTAGAAAGTACCGATATTCGAGTAGAAGTAAAAGTCGCCCAAAAATAAATAGTAAAGTAAAAATACCTGAAAATTCAACTGGAGTACAGTAATGAAGTATTTGTGTTTTGTTACTTCCCATCTCTGATGACCGTAAAGATTAATATGTACATGTTTGCAGAACTGTACCTTCTAATAGAGGTAAGGCCACTTGGGTTATCTTTGGGCTGCTCTATGGTCTTCTGCAGAAGGAAAAATCCCAGAGTTGGCTCACTACAGATTATTTGAGCAACAAACATCCCTGGGTGGACTTGAACCACCATCCTTTCAGTTAACAGCCGACTGCGCTGACCTATTGCGCCACAGAGACTGCGCCTGTCTGATGTTTTATGAATGGGAGCTCGATCTTTAAGCCACAAACATTTGCTTTATGGCTTTTTGAGGTTGAGCTGCACATGTATGCTTATCAGGCTATTTTCCTGTTACTCAGAAATTGGGGAGCTGACTCATGCGGAAATGTAGAAGCTGGACGTGCATTGTGTTGTTCTTACATGTCAATTGGATTCTGACTTTGAATTCAAATATTTGGCATCCAAGAAAATTCTGGAACTGATAATGCATCAGTCATTTTGCTGGTGGTTTCTTGGTCACAGCAACAAGCTTGATCATGGACATACAGTTGCACGCCATGTATCACTAAACTGTTGGGTGGGGCCTTATGTAATTGCTTGTATTACATAAAGTGGCCTGCATACCAATGACTGCAAAGATTAGTATGTACATGGTTTGAAGAACTGTACCTTCTGATTTAAGGCCACTTGGGTTATCTTTAAGCTCATAGATCCTAGAGTTTGGCTAACTTATTTAAGCAACAATTGTCTCTGGGTGGACTTGAACCACCATCCTTTCAGTTAACAGCCAACTGTGCTGACCTATTGCACCACAGAGACTGCTCCTGGCTGATGTTTTAAGCCAGATGAGCGCCAACTTAATCTTTAAGCCACAAACATTTGCTTTATGGCCTTTTGAGGTTGTGCTGCACATGTATGCTTATCAGCTATTTTCCTGTTACTCAGAAATTGGAGAAGCTGCCTCTATGGTCTTCTGCAGAAGGATAAATCCCAGAGTTGGATCACTCCAGGGAGCTCGTCTTTAAGCCACAAGCATTTGCTTTATGTGAGCTTTGCTTACTGTGAGAACTGTCACAAACGCAGATGCGAGTGATGCAGCGGCGTCTAGAAGCTGAGGAGACAGTTCAATTCAATTCAATTCAATTTTATTTATAGTATCAATTCATAACAAGAGTTATCTCAAGACACTTTACAGATAGACCACACTCCAGAATTTACAAGGACCCAACAGTTCTAGTAGTTTCCTCCAGAGCAAGCAACAGTGCGACAGTGGCGAGGAAAACTTCCTTTTAGGCAGAAACCTCGGTCAGACCCAGGCTCTTGGTAGGCGGTGTCTGACGGGCCGGTTGGGGTTAGAATGAAGAGTGGCAATACAAAATATAAAAAATTAGTAGTTTGTAGCAGTTCTTTGTGGTAGTTCCTGGCATAGCAGGACGCTGTGCGGCATTACAAGGCACAGCAGGACGTAGCAGGACGTAGCATGACTAGCAGGACGTAGCAGGACGTAGCAGGGCACCGCAGTGTAGCAGTTGAACATGGCATCACAGAACGTGTAGCGGAACCATGGCAATAGCTGCTACCCTGATTTCGGAGCCTCTCTGATCCAAGGGAACATGCTGGGGAAAAAGAACATAAGGACTCCGGGAATGACTCCCCAGAAATAGGTTAGTAACAAGCATTTCTGGGACATGGATGCACATAATGAAAAGATGGAAAGATAGAGGAGAGAGGAGCTCAGTGTATCAAAATAAGTCCCCAGCTGTTTAAAACTATTATAACAAACCAAGAGAGACAGGTAAGAGAGCTCCAGCCCGGCCGTGCCAGAACTCTCCCCAACCGGATTGGGCTGTATGCCAAGTCTCCCTTTAGTTCTATTATATTCTTGATTATATGTTAGATAATCTGAAAACTATGTGACTAACTACTACTCCCTAACAATATTCGATTCTATGCCCTAACTAGTGTATCAAATAAG
>NW_022604328.1:0-85409 GCF_008692095.1 Etheostoma spectabile
TGAACGTGAGTCTTTTGCTATACATTAAGCCCTTGTAAATGTATATTTGGGTACAAATTTACAGTCGATAATATTTTTATACCATGAATTAACGTTTATTAGTCTCGTAATTTGACGTGCTAGCAAGCCAACCTTAGCTAACTAACAGCGGCAGTTTAACCATATTAGCAAATAAAGTTATAAGCTAACGTTACATGTGTTGTAGTATACTGTGTTTGTGTTAAACTTTCGTCCCATTGTAGACGATTTTAGTGTTAGATGTATGATCTTAACAAGGTGTTCATAATCTGATGTGAGCGTTAGCTCAGCAAAATAGCGATCAGCTGATTGTCTGCCGGAACTTTAACAGTAGCGTAACGCTAATGTTAAAAACGTATCTGCTGTTACTGCCTCCACCTGATGTAGATCCTGTATATACTGCCTCCACCTGATGTGTATATACTGTTTATACTGCCTCCACCTGATGTATATACTGTTTATACTGCCTCCACCTGATGTGTATATACTGTTTATACTGCCTCCACCTGATGTATATACTGTTTATACTGCCTCCACCTGATGATTATCCTGTATAACCCGTCTCTTCAGGGACAAACGAGGAATAGAGGGCTGTCATTTAGGGGCAACGATGGCCATCAGACCGTAGAAGGATCCCCTGGAGAGTCTGAAGTCCCCCCCTCATGTCCTGTCCCCATCAGACTAGCTACGGCCTGGGGCGAGCCTGCAGAACTACAAGCACTTTTAAATAAAATTATATTAAAAGTATAACTTTGTTATCTTTTGTATTACACGTTGCATGACTGTAGCAAACATATAATGAATATAAAGGAATGGGTCTATTTAAATGTCAATTCTGTTACCTCTGCTTTCTCTATTGTATTGTCACTGTATGAAGACCATTTAGAACAAAAATACAACTATATAAAAGATGTAATGATGGTTTGTCTATTAGGTAAGTTGTATGGTTAATGCTTCATAACAACAGTCTTATCTCTGGGCCACAATGTCCTCATGAAACCGTTGAGCATTAAATGAACAGTAACGTAATGAATGAATATTTATTTTACTTATTTTTTAGAGCAGAAACATAAGCATATACATAAAAGAGTGGACTGCAAAGAATAGGTATATTAATGAATTAAGAGTGCAGTAACAAGAACGAATATTACGATACAGTTGTGTGTACTGTTTTCAGCTAATGGGGGGTGACATGACGGCGGTGTTGCAATCGTCATCCTGGCGTGACACGGAGCAAATATATCACTTTTTTTTTGTTAAAATATCAAAAACAAAGCAGGAATAATTTTCGCGAAACACAATAGCAGACTGGAACGCTCTCCCGAGGTGAAATTCCCAATTGTACAGAAGAAGAAGGGATGAAATGTGATCGTCATTTCCGGTAAGTGCACATGGAAGTGCGCGATTTGAGACAACACTCATCTGTCAAATTTACGCACTATGCAAGATAGTACGTAGTGCACGAAGTGTACTTCTGAAGTGCACTAAGGGAAGTGCGCGATTTGAGACACAGCCGGAGTTGACCGTATACTTAATACTATACAACTGATGTACTGTTAGCAGCTACGTAGAGTTTATATTACAGTTTAAACTTTGTGCATCTTGCTTATTGTATATTTTGTTTATGTTCTACAGTTTCACTCCTATTCATACTGTATATGACGGTGACGCCAAATAAATCACCAGGAGCTTGGACACTATATCCTGACTCCCGTATTCATTTGAATGGAGTTGGGCTTACTGCTGAATTGTGTACACGTACACACACAAGGAGAGCAGCATAGCTGTAGTTCAAAATAACTTCAGTTAGTATCCGTAAGTAGCTCTTGAAAGATTCTGTCACTAACGTTCTTACCTCTAATCATTCTCCTCTGCAGCTCATCATCATGTCTTTCATTTGTGCCACCAACTGGCAAACTCAAGCCTAAGGACAATGCAACTGCTGTTAATCAAATGTTTCTGCTGTTTGACGCCACATATCATGAACTTGCTAAATTTCATTTCAGTAATGAGTAATTACACCACTCTTCACATTCGCTATACTCCACTACATATTTGAATACAAGCTTCAAACAGACAAATGTAACAACCTTTGTTAATACAAACAGTCAGCGCACAAACAACAAAGACCCAAACAGCTGCCATCACTCCTGTCACCAAGAGAAACTGGGTCCTGTGCTACATGCCAGGTTAAAACCATCATGCAGGTAGCACAGCTGTTGCTGATCAGCTCTGATTGTCTCTCTCTGCAGAGTCAGTGCTAGTTGAGATTCAGCCATTGAAAAATGGGAATTTGGAAGCAAGGGACATGGACAGACTATATTGTAAAGAAAGTCCAGGAAGTTGTGTTTTTTACAAGAAAGAAAGTCAATCATGTTTGTCTGAACACTGTTAGACTTTTTTTTGTGAATTTGCGTTAACTTACTGGCAACGTGCTGTAACTTCCTGATTACAGTATCATAACTGTACATGTTTTTTTACAGTATAATACCCTTACTGTAACTTAGTTTTACAGTAGTAAAAATATCCTTGGTTTTACTGTTAAAGAACTCCACAGTGGCAAAGCCCCAGGGATTGATTAAATTCGTTGAGAAATATTGTAAGGAGAGGCTGTCTTGGTTGACATACCTCTTTAACATTGCGCGGAGGTCTGTGGCAGTGCCTAAGGAGTGGCAGACCAGGGTGGTTGCTCCCCTCTTCAAGAAGAATGCATCTGCCCATTACAGGAGTATCACTATGCTCAGGCTCCTTGGTAAACTCTACTCCAAGGTGCTGGAAAGTCAAGTTTAGCCAATCCTCAGCAAGGAGTGTACCAATGTATGTAATATTTCAGCAGTTGGCACAGTGGTGGATTTGAACCCACGCCTCCAGAGAGACTGGAGCCTTAATCCAGCGCCTTAGACCACTCGGCCACACTACCTGCAAGTATCACTTCCCCAAATCGTGACAAACACAAGGAACGTAACTAACGGTATGCTTGTTAATGTTATTGGAACAAAACGTTTGCAAGGGAAAACACATATGACTTAGATTACCTAACTACAGCTCTGATTTAATACAGGCCAATGTCTCTGTATTGTACAGATCTTTCTGCAGACCTTCACCGGCTAAATACTAATTCCCATACCGGGAGCTGAACCCAGGGCACCTGGATGAAAACCAGGAAGCCTAACCGCTAGACCATATGGGACTGACCACATATTAATAGGATTTCATGAATCAAGTCATAGTCTTGCTGGAAACAGGCTTTCTCTTGAACGTGAATGAAGAAGCTTAAACTTAACGTCGGAACTTTATGACAAATAGAAATGTTGATAGGTTGATTTCTGTTAATAACAAACACACTATAGTCAATAGAAAAAGAAATATATATATAAAAAGCCGTCTTGGTTCATCTTTCCACTGTTCCTACAATCACACTCTGGTGTTTGGAAACTAAAGGATCTAAACTAAAAAGATGTTCCTCTTTAACTAAAAGGTCTATCTCTGTAGGGATCCATCCCATAATGTTGTCACACACTTAGAATAATGATCTGAGTCTGTCAGCAGCAACAACACAACCTTTAGTGGATGCTGACTTACCTTTAAATTAGGAGTTTAAACAGAGACACAACAGGAAGAATAAATCCATCAAATCAAGTCCCCAATAATCAGCATGTGGCCTTGTTTTATTTCAGGTAGTCAGCATGGAGCTGTTCCACATTCCCAGATATTTAAAACAAGTTAATCATTGGCGTTATTCTACGAGTCAGATGAATAAATCAGCTGTTTGCTATTGAGCTGCTCTGTTTCCTGTTGCTCCATCATTCTTTAGTGTCCTCTGGAAACAGGTTGCTGTCCTTTATGATTCCTTTGGATGACATCATCAGTGTCTTTGCTTTAGTCTGAAGAAACTCCAACAGATTTAAAACACATGCAGTCACAGAAAATACAACCAGGGAATAGAAAATGTCAGACAAAGAATATGAAATGAAAAGTCCCCAAAGTAGGAAAATATAATGTTAATCTACCAAACAACAATAACTGGAGAGCATCCAATTAAACATGGCCGACTTCCAGTATGTTGGTAATGAAGAGAGGAATGTTTGGATATATTACAGATGAATTTTATTTTTATTTAATTTATTTAACCAGGAACAATCCCATTGAGCTACAGTAACTCTTCTTCCAGGGAAATATGTTTCATAATACATAAAAGACAGGAAAATGGTTACATACTACAACACAAACAAGACATTACACTTAAGCTAATGCAGACGTACAACTTAAAAACTGGTTCCACTGAGATTTTGAACTCAGAGTCTAGAGTGCTAACCATTACACCATGGAACCTTTTGGAGTGTTGCATGGGTTTGCTAGACAGTTTCTTTCATATTATCCACATGTGTGCTATTGAAGGCACACAACAATCACAACAAAGATGAAAAAGCAACAATTACAGGCCAGCTTAAGTCATTTAGTTAGCTAAGCATTCAGAGGATGTGGGAAAAAGCAAGTCAAGAACAGGTTTTAAAGGACTTGCCACAGACAGTGAATACAGCAGTAGATATGTCTACTGTGTACAAACACATGGTAACTTTACATCTGTTTACAATAAAGATGCTCACAAAACGCTGCACTTGCAATTGCGTTTCTTGGGCACATTCATGTCCTCTTACATACAAAGAACTGAAAAATTCTTTAATCACGATATCATGTGTCAGAAATTAGTTCCAGATGAAAACACTAGTTGTCAGAAGTGGGATTTGAACCCACGCCTCCAGTGGAGTCTGAAACCTGAACGCAGCGCCTTGGACCGCTCGGCCAATACTGACTGATCCAACAGATATTCAGTAGGACCTGTTTAAAAAATTATAGTATACTAAATTAAACATGTCACTCTATTGTAGGTTCTCAGTCATCCATGTCATAGTTAACAAGGGAAGGTTTCTCAACTGTCAGTCCAATATATGGGCGTTCATGGAGACATGGAAGAAAGTCACCAGGGTGGCAACGTGCTTGACAATGGCAATACATTGCGCGGAAATGAAGGCAATGTGCATTATAGGCCAAATCCTATGGTAGGAATCAAGATCCACCAATGTTTCTGTCAACAATGTCCACCTGAATCCAGAAATGTCCTTGCCAGATGGGAAATAGACTGATAACTGTCTTCATGGTCTAAACGTGTACAATTCCCACAATGAGTCCAGATGTGTCCGTTTTGGTTCTTGATCCATGCTATTACCCCAAAAGTGCACAACTAGGCCAAGGGACATTGGACTTGGTAAAAGGTCCTCCGCAGAAGTTTGGTCTCTTATCCAAGAGACTTCTTTAGTTGTTTTTTACACAGAAAGTGTTGAACACAGTGCCCATCCTCACCCATACCTGACAATTGAAAGCTGTGGGGAAAGGGGGTTCCAAAGCTAATAGACCATCAACAAGCAGTTCTGATGCACTATACCGGCCCATTCAGGATGAACACTGTATACTCTGACTGCAGCAACACAAGTTCAAATTTCAGTGATACTTAATTTTTATGGTGATTACGAGACTGAATGCAAAGTGTGTATCCCCCATGTAACTCAAAGCCTACCACTTCCAGTCAATACTGTCAAAAGTGGAGCTCCTTCCAATTACATTTACGACCAGGTGACTTCTCAACATGCCCACACCAACATACTGTTTGCAGTCTAAATGGCCAAGGACATTAACCTGTAAGCTTACTTTAAACTAGATGGGGAAAGTTGATCTTTTTACCCTTTGCTGTGGCTTAAAAACAGGTTTCCCCGAGATTTTAACTCAGATCACTGGCTTCAGAGTCCAGAGTGCTAACCATTACACTATGGAACCTTTTGGAGTGTTGCAAGGGTTTGCTAGGAAGTTTCTTTCATAATATCCACATGGTGATATTAAAGGCACACAACAATCACAACGCAGATTAAAAAGCAAAAAGTTCTGGAGTTCTCCGTGTCCCGCTGGAGATCAGATCACGTCGAGGTCGGCAGCGGAGCTTTCTAGCGATGTTTCCCCGCTGGCCGAGCCCCACTGACGGCGGACCGTCTGCGTCTGCAGCACCTGGAGCTCAGCGCCAGTGTTTCAGTTGGACTGTTTTAAGTGTTGAGATGATTAAAAGGTATTTACAGTATTTAAAAAAGCGGGCTGGATGCAAGTTAGCCAAAGCTACCTAGCTAACGTCCTGTTGGCTCAGAGCTCCACAGACCAAGTCCACAAGTACAAATTAGTTTTGCACCAAATGTATCGCAAGAAGTGTTGCAAAACTGGAGAGCGCAGACTCACCGCTGTGTGATGGAGAGAGCAATGCAGCGACAGATTCCAGAGGTTGTAATCACTGAGTTGTGGTGTACTGGAAAAGTGACTCAAGTGAAAAAAAACACGGGTACAGATTTTTTTCACAAGCTCTCAAGTCATATTTTACAAGTGCTCACATCGCATCTACGTGCTCTCACCTTTGCACTAAATTTACCTTCATATTTCCTTCGCGTCAACATGTTTGTGTGAGGCGGGATTCTCAAAAATGACTGCACTCAAAACTAAATACCGTAATCGTGCACAAATCGAGGATGATTTGAGGCTATGTTTATCAACATTGAGCCAAGAATTGAGGATCTTTGCAAGGCAAAGCAGACTCAGGTCTCACATTAATATCACCAACCTGCAAGCTTCTTAAAAAAATGCAGATGATGCCTACTATTAGACCTAGTGATAATAATAATAAAGCATAAATTAATATCAGAGGTCTGGTGCCAATTCCCAATTATAGCAAAAGCCTAGTAATGATAATAGGCCTACTGATGATGATGATGATAATAATAATAATAATAACAATAATAATAATAACAATAACAATAATAACAACAATAAAGCATGTAACCTCATATAAATATATAGCAATAGCCTAGTAATGATAAGCCTAATACTACTCATAATAATACTAATAATACTACTAATAATAATAATATCTGCAAGCTCACATTAGAAGTCTGGTACTACTGCCAATTATAAAAATAGCCTAGTAATGATAATAGGCATACCTACCGCTACTGATGATGATAATAATATTAATATAATAATGTGGGCCTAAAAATAATAGCCTGCCTATCTATCTATCTATCTATCTATCGTTCGTGGTGTGTGGGGCGTAGGGCACTAGGGCCCCAACTGCAATGAACCAGCTTTGGGGGGGCCCAGCTTGCAAAAGGTTGAGAACCCCTGATTTAGGTGACCCTGATTTAAGGGAGAACCTCAATAAGGTAATGCGCAATGTTCGGATCTGAAGACTATTGTAGTAAGCCTTTGCTTTTGACTATTCCACAGCAGTACAGTACTTTTATTTGGTGGAATGCATTATCAAAATAATTTTGGTTCATATTACCAAATAAACAACTAAAAATTCCAACTTTTCTTGTCATAGGTAAGTAAATATTAAGTGAAATGCACAGTGTACATAGTACTTCTGTAAATGTTGATTAAATGCAGTAATTGAGAAAATAACATTTGATCTGTAATATTTAGGTTCAACATGCAACCTTGCAGGATGATTTGGAGAAAGCAGTCAGCTGCTGTGACTCATGGCGATACCAAGTTGAGGGTCTTCCACTCGTAGTCACCATGGCCAACAGAGATGTGTTTGTGAAAAGTGCAGTTCTATCATACTGTTGTGCAACGGCAGAGAGCTGTCTTGATCAACTAATTGATGGCTTGTCCCACTATGGAGTAAGATTTACCTCACAGTTCTGTATCATCTTTAGTTATCTTTCATTTATGGAGTTGAATTTCCCTGCAGGTTTTATCACTCTTGAGAGAGAACCCCAGCTTGCGTGTGCTGCTTGACATACCAGGAGAGGACAAAGGTCAAGAAGCTGATTTTGTAGCTGGTATTCTCAAACCAAGCTACTCTGCACTGGGGAGCAACAGAAGAGCTAAAGAGGAGTTGATGATGGTCAAATTTAGGGAGTTTCTACAATGTGTTGAAAGTAAGTATGCATTTGTTATTCAGTATATTATTCAATAAGACAATCCAGGAAATTTACAGATTAATTTTATTCTTTACTCGTAAAGCTGTGCCTAAGGGTTATGTACCACAAACAAGAATACAGTTATCCGTTGCTTGTCATAATAAAATTGCTTTTTCACCAAAATACCTATACAGTAATCCATTAGTCACTCACTTAGTCATTATTTGTTGAGTATTTTCCAGTCTCCAAGTCAACAGTGGTTTCCTTTTAGGTAAAGAGCTGAGAGACACATATGGGGACAGGACTCTAACAAACGATGAGGAGGCATTCCTGAAGACTTTGAGCCCTGGTCACATCCTGGCATTTGCTACAGGGAGCAGCAAAGTCCCAGCCATTGGTTTTCATCCAACTCCTAAGTTAATATGTATTCATGATGAAAACAAACATCTTCCCATTGCGCACACTCGTGCTAATGAGCTTCACCTTTCTGTGAATGCAAAAACAACGGCTGATGATGATGAATTTAACTACAGTCCTAGTCACTAATGAATGGATCTTTCATGTTCAGCTTCATTTAAACGAGACATTTAACAGCTACCATTTAAAGTACAAGGCTTATTTTTTGCAAGCACAACTGGAGCATAAGTGGAATGTCCTAATTTTGATTTTTACTGTAAATCTACTAATTTGCTTAAATCAGTTCATTTGTAAAAGACCCCTGCAGTGAAATACACCACTGTTTAGTGTAGGGCTCCCCATGTTTGTCAAACCAGGCTGCTGTGGTGTTCTGTGTACCCTCTGCCCCTTCATGGCAACAACCCTAAAACTATACACTACAGCCCGGTGGTTGATTGTGTCCATGTCTAAGTGTGTTTCATAGAGGACATAGTTTGTCCATATTATAAAGCAGTGATTCATTTGCAGTACATAAGTAGGCTGAAAAAAAACATTGAAAAACACACCGTTATTTGCCATTTTTAAAATTGTGTCAAATCTTCTGTTAAGAGCTCTTTTGCAATAAATATGCAACATTTTGATTTACACATTATGTGAACACATCACTTCCTGATTTCTGTAACAGCCAGCCATATGCAATCAGTATAGCCTAATGAAAAATAAAAAATTTCACTAGCTGTACTTAAACAATAGTGTACAACTGTAGCCCTTTTGAGTTTAATGTAGTTTAAGGACAACGGTTTGGCTATACATACTGGTATAAAAGGATAATAGAGCTATTGGCTCTGGTTTCCATGTGGTTTGTGAAACTACAATAAGGATAATGTTACTCAATTGTCCATGTAATGCTAAGATCACACATTTACAAGTTTATCAAAAATAAACTGTTGTGTTCTCTGAAACAATGTTTTGCCATTGTTGTTGTCATTTTGAGAGGGGTTGGTCTCATTCAGTTCTTGCAAATCCCTGTCATTCAATGGGGAAAATCCTCTTTGAGAGTTAGGTGAGGAACGAAAAACTACCCCTGCTGTTGAGAGTTCTGGGTTGTGAAGATGAGGCAAATCATTGTCCAGAGTAAAAAGCTGAACAGGTGTTCTATTTCCTTCAAGAACTTCTTCACTTGCGTAAATGGCCTGTTTGTGCATACAAAAGGTGGAAACAGATGATCTTGGTGTAGGGTTTGTGATTTTATTACCCCTAAAGTGTTGCCGGTGCTTAGCATTATTAGCACCACACTCAAACCATCTGAGATAACCGCCTGCTTATAAGTGTTGAAAAAGAAAAAATTCCGGAAACAAACAAACCAGGCGAAATCAAGCAAAATTGGGCGAGTTCTGGATGGGCTAATGGTTGGGAAGGTTTGTAGGGACTGCATATGTTTTCGGCCTTGCAAAAAAGACGTGGAAAGCATAGCTATAGAGTCCAAACCAAGATGCTCCCATACTGTTTCTGGAGGTAGACAGGAGCTTCTAACCACGAAGTGACTTGAACCCTCAATCTTCTGATCCGAAGACAGACGCCTTGTCCATTAGGCCACGTGGTTGCAAAAAAGGTAATATTTCCAAATCTGAATTGCCATGGTTTATCTGAAATTCAGGAGCGAGGTAACATTTTAAAAAAAGGCAGACTAATTAGGTGGCCAGTTAGCTTTGTTGAAGTAAATAGATTGAATGCTAGGCACATCAGTTACCTGTACTCATATTGCACTTACTGAGCAGACAACTTACAACTGTAGTTTTGGCCTTGCTACACAAAGACATGGAAGCAGAGCTATAGAGATTGAGACTGTTTTGCGTTAATCGCCGATTTGTGCAAACAAAGTGGATACAGATGATTTTGGGCGTAGGGTTGGCGATGACACTGAGTGATTGTTAAATCCAGCTTTGAATTTCTCCAAAGTGTGGTTGATTCTGGGTAGAAAGACATAATGGAGACAAAATAAGTCTGTTGCATTGTCTATGTCTAGGATACCCAGGGATTCCAGTTCATAGAAAATGGGTGCATAGACTTGGCTGCAGTTTTTGTTCAAGTCTCGGTTTAAAACGCTCAATCCTCTGGTTGTGTACAGAACTTCCTGTTAAGACAGAGCCTTCCCCCCTGCTCGAATGCATGTCCTCCCAAATCTGAACGTTCTCTCCTCCGTGATCAGTCCTGATGTGCAGTGGTCTGCCATACTGTCCAACAGCTGCAGTAAAAAGGTCTCTTACAGTTTCACCAAGATTATTGTTGGAGCATTGAAGAAACATCAACATCCTACTGTTGCCGTCTATGGCACCATGAACAACCAATTTCCACCTAATCAACTTATGATTTCCATCTATATGCCATATGAAATTTGGATGTGGGACAGAATACACTCGGCGAGCTACAGCGGTTCTATCCTGGCTAGGACACCGATTGGGTCCATCCTTCGCAGTGAATCTCTTACACGTCTTGAACCACAATGTTTTGGAGCGGAGATGCCCCATAAGCATCACTTCTCCAACATTTGGGTGTTCAGTTTTGCACTCAGATCGCTGGATTCAGAGCCCAGAGTGCTAACCATTACACCATGGAACCTTTAAAAGTGTTGCAAGTGTTTGCTTGACAGTTTCTTTCATTATATCCACATAATATTGATATGATATGATATTGAAGGCACACAACAATCACAACACAGATGAAAAAGCAACAATTATTGGCCAACTTAAGTCATTTAGTTAGCTAAGCATTCAGAGGATGTGGGAAAAGGCAAGTCAAGAACAGGTTTTCCAAAAGTAGAATGGGAGCCAGAGCGTTCCTCTCCTGTGGAACCAGGTTCCAGTTTGGGTTCAGGAGGCAGACACCATCTCCACATGTAGGATTAAGACTTTCCTCTTTGATAAATCCTATAGGTAGGGCTGGCTTGGGTGAGTCCTGAACCATCCCTTAGTTGTGCTGCTATAGGCCTAGACTACCGGGGGACTTCCCATGATGCACTAGGTACCTCTCTCCTCCTCCTTCTCTCCATCGGTATGCAACCTCATATGCCTTTGAGATACAAGAACTTCTTCACTTGCGTAAATGGCCTGTTTGTGCATACAAAAGGTGGAAACAGATGATCTTGGGTGTAGGGTTGGTGATTTTATTACCCCTAAAGTGTCTGCCGGTGCTTAGCATTATTAGCACCACACTCAAACCATCTGAGATAACCGGCCTGCTTTATAAGTGTTTGAAAAAGAAAAAATTCCGGAAACAAACCAGGCGAAATCAAGCAAAATTGGGCGAGTTCTGGATGGGCTACCTGGTTGGGAATGGTTTGTAGGGACTGCATATGTTTTCGGCCTTGCAAAAAAGACGTGGAAAGCATAGCTATAGAGTCCAAACCAAGATGCTCCCATACTGTTTCTGGAGGTAGACAGGAGCTTCTAACCACGAAGTGACTTGAACCCTCAATCTTCTGATCCGAAGACAGACGCCTTGTCCATTAGGCCACGTGGTTGCAAAAAAAGGTAATATTTCCAAATCTGAATTGCCATGGTTTATCTGAAATTCAGGAGCGAGGTAACATTTTAAAAAAGGCAGACTAATTAGGTGGCCAGTTAGCTTTTGTTGAAGTAAATAGATTGAATGCTAGGCACATCAGTTACCTGTAACTCATATTGCACTTACTGAGCAGACAACCTTACAACTGTATGTTTTTGGCCTTGCTACAAAAGACATGGAAAGCAGAGCTATAGAGATTGAGACTTGTTTTTGCGTTAATCGCCGATTTGTGCAAACAAAAGGTGGATACAGATGATTTTGGGCGTAGGGTTTGGCGATTTTAGTACCCCTAAAGTGTCTGCCGGTGCTTAGCATTTTTAGCACCACACTCAAACAATCTGAGCTAACCGGCCTGCTTTTTAACTGTTTAAAAATAACAGATGTCCAGAAACAATTAAGGCCAAATTGAGCAAAATTGTCCGGTTCTGGATGAGCTGGATGAGTTGTACACTTTGGCAATCCTGAACACTTTCAGACACTGTTGTATCATGTAAGTAACATGCACAAGTCTTTAAAAGATTGTGGCTGTTTTTCATGCAGGTTTGCATCATAACAATGCGGGTGCTATCTCTAAATGAACAATGGGCAACCTACATCCATCTTGTTAGCACCCAAATCTCTGTGCTGATCTCCATGCTTGGATGGCAAGTCATCTGGTGGATTTTTCCCGTCAAGAGGAAGCAGATCAAGAGGGAGAGTTGTTTTATTGTACTCACCAGCAATAAAGTTTATTGTCCACAAATTGCAATAGGTTATTTTAAGAAATTCATAACTTAAATCGCGTTCGTTCGGATTTCTGAGGAAAAGGAGGCTGAGGGTCGAATTGAGAATGAATGAAAAGGTTTAATGCAACAGCAGTGATGAAGATGATGAGACAAAGACAATCAGACAAAACAAACACATAATAACACTGCAGCTGACAGCGGACTGATCCACGCTCCTCCTGACGGAGTCACATGGAAGCAGTCCTGAATATCTGTAAAATACTCTCATTTATGCCGTGTACCTGGGGGCGGTTCCTTTCACCTGGTGCTTTCAATTCTATTCTCATTGGTCCGCTGTTGTCATGACAACATGCCGTACATCTTTCCTGTGCAATGAGAACTGACCTGCCTTCAAACACTGCACCTTTGGGGGTCGTTTTGGTTACAGAACAGAGGTTCTGTTGTGTAAATGTGAAACTCTGACATCAAAGTAGTCCAATCAACATTGTATTGTTTTAGCCTAGACTAAGACCCCAGGGGACAGGAGACAGAGAGGACCACCTTTGTTGCATAGCAGGAAGCCCCTTTCCATAAGTTAATTGCCAGACTTGACCTGATCAACTCTTTACAGTCAGAAGGTGGGGGGAAAATGGAGACAGCTGTATGCTTAATTTTCTAACCTGGTTCCTTCAGACATTTTAACTTTTTAAAACTCAACATTATCAACGTTTTCATCGAAAAAGAATACCACAGCTCAAGTCCCTGATAAGGCAACAGCTTGATTGTGTGAAATGTATGAAGTGCTTGCTAACGTCATCTGTCATGCAGGTTTGCAGGATGTTCACAGTCTGCTAGTGGCCATGATGAGTTGGGACTTTGAGCTTTTTAACCGTTTTGGTCAATTTAGCCAATTTTCAACCAGTTTGTGCAATAACAATTGGTGTTCTCAGGCATTGTGCAAATTATGGTCTACCCTCCTGCTGTCCAGAAGACCGTGATCATGGCAACAGCTCAATGGTCTTCATTTACTTAAACTTCAATCTGTAGTTCAGGAGATTATTTTTTCCACAGCCAGTAGTTTTAGAAGCCAGGGTAGCTCAGTCGGTAGAGCATCAGACTTTTAATCTGAGTGTCCAGGGTTCAAGTCCCTGTTCAGGTGTAGAGTCGACGTTCTTGAACATTTCAGATACTGCCATATCGTTTGTGTTCCATCCATAAGTCTTTAAAAAGAATTGTGGCTGTTTTTCAAGCAGGTTTGCACCATAACAATGTTGCTGGTAAGTCTAAATGTACAATAGGCAACCTACGTCCATCTTGCTAGCTCCCAAATCTCTGTACTCATCTCCCTGCTTGGATAGAAGGTCATCTGGTGCATTTTTCTTGTCACGAGGGCTAAGTGTTGTGGTCTGGTGCATTCCCCAACCTGTGTCGTGTCTTCCCTTTCTTCTGTGTGTCTTGTCTGTCTTGCCGTGAGGGCGTTCCAGGGGATCTAGAGGCGTGGCTTTCCATCTACGTTCCGTCATCCACTCAGCTGTTCCTCAACACTCATCACCCACTGCAATACATAAACCCGGGCTGACCGCCTCTTCAACGCCAGATCATTACATGCACTATTGTGGTAACTGGGCTCCTAGTCATTTGCGCCTGTGTTGTTGTTTCTTGTTGTATTCTAGTTCTAACTCTGCCTCTCCTTAGATCCATCCGTTGTCCCTCCGAGCTGCCTTCCTCCCTCACGCCGACCAGCCACCTGTCTACACCGGTGTTCGAACCCCTCCGCACTCATTAAACTACCTGAACCTTATCCTGTCTGCGTGCCTTTTGTATCTCTATGGTTCTGGGTCTTACTAACCGTAACACTAAGAGTATAGAAGTGGAACAAGAGGGAGAGTTGTTTTTTTGTACCCACCAGCAGTAAAGTTTACTTGTCTGAAGCTGTGTTGTTTTAATTAGGTTATCAATGTTTTGAGTGAAAAAGAATACCACAGCTCAAGTCCTCGGTATGGCCAAAGCTTTATTGTGGGATATGTATGAAGTGCTGATCTCTATGCTTTGATGGCAAGTCATCTGGTGGATTTTTCCTTCCATGGCAACAGCTTAATCTTCTTCATTTACTTGCACCTCAATTTATAGTTCAGGAGATTGTTTTTTCCACAGACCTCTGTTTTCGAAGCATGGGTAGCTCAATGTTGGTGGTACGTCTAAATGAACAATGGCCAACCTACATCCATCTTGCTAGCACCCAAATCTCTGTGCTGATCTCCCTGATTGGATGGCAAGTCATCTGGTGGATTTTTCCAGTCACGAGGGCTTTTGATCAAACTACGTATAGTGCTTCCGCATGAGGACACTAAGAGTATAGAAGCGGAACCAGAGGGAGAGTTGTTTTATTGTACCCACTAGCAATAAAGTTTATTTGTCTAGAGCCGTAAAATTGCATTAGGTTATCAACATTTTGGACAAAAAAGAATACCACAGCTCAAGTCCCTGGTAAGGCAACAGCTTGATTCTGGGATATGTATGAAGTGCTCACTGTTGTCATCTGTCATGCAGGTTTGCAGGATGTTCACAGTCTGCTAGTGGCCATGATGAGTTTTGACTTTGAGTTTTTTAATCGTTTTGGCCAATTTAGCCAATTTTCAACCAGTTTGTGCAATAACATTTGGTGTTCTCAGGCAATGTGCAAATTATGGTCTACCCTCCTGCTGTCCAGAAGACCGTGATCATGGCAGCAGCTTTTGGTCTTTATTTACTTGCACTTTAATTTGTAGTTCAGGAGATTGTTTTTCCCACAGTCCTTTATTTTAGAAGCCTGGGTAGCTCAGTTGGTAGAGCATCAGACTTTTAATCTGAGGGTCCAGGGTTCAAGTCCCTGTTCAGGTGTAGAGTTGAGGTTCTTGAACACTTCAGATACTGCCATATTGTTTGTGTTCCATCTATAAGTCTTTAAAAAAGAATTGTGGCTGTTTTTCAAGCAGGTTTGCATCATAATAATGTTGCTGGTAAGTCTAAATGTACAATAGGCAACCTACGTCCATCTTGCAAGCACCCAAATCTCTGTACTCATCTCCCTGCTTGGATAGAAGGTCATCTGGTGCATTTTTCTTGTCACGAGGGCTAAGTGCTGTGGTGCTGGTGTCGTGTTGAGCGAAAAAGAAAGAATGGTCTTCATTTACTTGCACTTTAATTTGTAATTCAGGAGATTGTTTTTCCCACAGTTTTCTGTTTCAGAAGCCTGGGCAGCTCAGTCGGTAGAGCATCAGACTTTTAATCTGAGGGTCCAGGGTTCAAGTCCCTGTTCAGGTGTAGAGTTGCACATTTTACTAGATGAATTGTCCATTTGACATACCTGAGCTCTTGTATGTCCAAGGACATACCATTTATGTTCTATAACCCTTTTCATTGGTTTGCTACCACTCTTAAATAATTCCTTTCATTGTATCAATCTCAGAAATAACCAAAGAATGACAAATTCCATTCATGTGCTTGTGCCGGTATTCAACCACCTGTCACTGTATTTTCAGCAGCAGTAGTGTTTTTTGTTTTTTAAAACACTTGAAAGGCATTGCAATGGTTCGCAAAATTTAAGAAAAACTAACAATTTGGTCGTCAATCTTAATAAAAACTATGTATGTGGAGACCTATGTACTCACACAAAGGCTAAGATCAACACTAGATGCTTTGTAATGACCCCATGAAAAGGGGAGACAAAAGACTGTGTGCAAAGGTTGCATACATGAATGCAAGGTGTATGCATGGATGAGTGTGAGGTATGGTGTCAGCAATTTATGCTGGACAGTGTAAACTAACAAAGATGAGGGGGAGAGGTGCTGGACTGAGAGCACCTCTAGGGCAATCACAGATGCACAACCAATAATAAAACACTACTGAGTGAATAAGTTCAGAAAATGAAGAACATTGTTCAGAAAGCTTAATGAAGCTTCATTTGACCATAACTATTAACCACTTGAACCTGGTAAAAGATATGAGGTACTCATGCATAGCTAACCAGCGATTTACCTGCTGTAGATGGTGGTCGGCATGCCAACGAGGCTTGGAAATTTGCAGATGGTGATTCAGAGGAGATGTAACAGTTTAAAGTTTAAAGTAACTTAATTTTCTAAATTGTCCGCCTACAGTGCCAACAAGAGCTCTTCTCTAATAATACCGGGTATGCAATAGCTATTCAACTTTAGAAGGTATTGTTGATCTCAGAAACAACGATAGACAACACCATCTTATCACAACGCCCATGTTTGTGTTCCTTCAAAGTTTGCAAAAACATTCATCTGAACTCGCAAATCAATTGATGAGATTTTGGAGGTCAAAGGTTCAATGTCAAGGTGACTGTGTCCTCATGTCTGTCCATCCGATTCTTGTGAATGCAATATCCCTGAACGCCTAGAGGGAAGCACTTTAAATTTGTGGCACAATGGAGCCAAAGGTCGATGGATTGAAACCATCCTCTGCTAACTCTGATTTCCATGGTGAGATGATATAACTGCTGGAAAAGTTGTTGACAGCCCATGAAAAGTGGCAAGTCATGTTCTGGCAGATTAAAAAATTGACATCCACTACCCTGTCCTATAGTAATGCTGACTTTCCAGTGATGTGGTTGGGCTGTTTACAGGTTTTGATCATATCCATCGGTTGCATGGATGGGACATCAATACCCCGGTTCTATCACCTGATCGCTGTCTTGTCTTTGTCGTTCGACGACTATTTGGGCTCACACCTTAACACACCCGAAGCATCTCAGCCTAAAATCACGCTGCACCTCAAAGGACTCTCAAGCACTCCCAGCTGTGCGTTTGCAGAAGAGCGCCTTGTTTTCTTGTAGCTTGGACAAAGGCTTTAGCTTATGACAAGGTAAACAGATTGCACCATTGTACTACTCATTAGTGTGTCCACTTCAGTTATGTATTGAAGCACATCCTTAGAGCTAATGGCCCTCATTTATTAACCTAACGTACGACAGGCTTCACGTGAGATTCATGAAACGTTTGTATCACACCAATCAGAGCGTAAGAATGATCGTACATTGATAAATGCAGCGGCTGGAAACGATTGTAATTTAAATATCACGCCCCAATATATTCTCAGTTTTGAGGCCTCGCCTCTATTATTTATGACATGGCCAGACATAATCCGGCTAAGAAGCGGCACTTTTCAGAGGTGGGGATTTAAAGCCTGACATCCCAGGTGCTCTGGTGCAGCCAGATACCACCAGGCCCAGGGGAATTTGCCGCCTAAGAAAAATGCAATCCTACCCGATGAGAAGAATAAACATTGTGAAAATAACGAAAATATGAATACATTAAACATATACGGGCATTGAACATATTGCTGCAGTCTCAGTCTTTGGATGGTATAGGTAGCGCCCCGTCAGACATGTCATGATATAGCAGGTTCTCATGACTGAGAACCTACTATATCATGACATGTTTAATTTACTATATTATGATTTTTGAGACAGGTCCTACTGAAGATCTGTTGGATCAGTCAGGATGGCCGAGTGGTCCAAGGTGCTGCGTTCAGGTCGCAGTCTCCACTGGAGGTGTGGGTTCAAATCCCAGTTCTGATAACTAGTATTTTCATTTGGAACTAATGTCTAAGAGTTTATATTGGGAATAAAGAACTTAGCAGTTCTTTGTATTTAAGAGGACATGAATGTGCATGAGAAACGCAATTCCAAGTGCAGCGTTTTGTGAGCATCTTTATTGTCAACACATGTAAAGTTCCTTAGGGGCCCGTAGTGGATGAAATGGTAAAACATTTGGCCCTGGATGCATAGAATTCCTGCCATATTGAGCGACAAAGTTTGGGTGTCCTGAAAAAAGGGTCTTGAACTCTATCTCGCCGACCTTTTTTTTTACTGTTTCTTGTTATGTCACGGCAAGAAGTATTATGCTTTTGAGTCGTTTGTCCATCTCTACATCAGAATCCGAAATAAAAAAAACATCCAGCTGCAAGAGACATGCTGCAAGAGATTCTCAACAATCTGGAAGAGCTCCATGTTGGAAGGAACAGTGGACGTCAAAAGGTACTGTTGCTGCCGTAGCTGTTGCTCCACGATCCGTGCTGGGCTCTGAAACGTTCCCCCCCAGTCTGGTTCAAATGTTGAGTGTTCCATCTGGTGGACCGAGCTTCACTGGCTCTATGGGGGTGAGATGTGGAACAAGGCGTTCTCAAACTGCTGAAGGGAGAGACCTGCCAGGTACTTCTACCTCTTCTGCAGACTGACTGGATAGGATTGATCCGCCAAGCCTAGGCGAGCTGAGCCATTACTCCCAATACTGCCAGTCAGTATACTGTATGTTTAGCTTATACAAGGTAAAAGACAAATTAAGACTTAACAGGGTAGCTACTTATGGAGGTGCTGTGGCTTAGTTGGTTAAAGTGCCTGTCTAGTAAACAGGAGATCCTGGGTTCAAATCCCAGCAGCACCTTGTTGTTGGAGAGATTACCTCTTTTGGCGTGTCATCATCATGTCAGCCCAATCCCTGTGAAAGTACCCTGGTAGCAAATGAAAATTGCATGTTACATTTACTCAGAAACACCAATAACAAGCCCACAAGGTGTTCTATTTGCCTGATAACTAATTAAATGAATTAATAAATGCGCTACTTTTGCTCCACTACAGTTCTGTGTCAGTCAACTGCTCCATTTCACTCACCACTGAGTTAGACTTAATGCCCCGCCCACAACAAAATCTGATTAGTAGGCAATTTAAAAACAAGTACAGGTAATCTCTGCAACAACAAGGTGTTGCTGGGATTTGAACCTAGGTACTTCTGCTGACTAGACAGGCACTTTAACCAAGTAAGCCACAGCACCTCTGGGGATGAACACGGATGCATGGCCATTATGGAGGTACTCGGTGTAAACAACTGAGGTGGTTGGGTCATCTGGTAAGGATGCCTCCTGGGGGCCTCCGTAGAGAGCTGGTCCAGGCACGTCCAGCTTGGAGGAGGCCTCGGGGAAGACCCAGGACTAGGTGGAGGAAGTACATCTCCAACCTGGCCTGGGAACGCCTCGGGATCCCCCAGTCGGAGCTGGTTTATGTGGCTCGGCAAAGGGCAGTTTGGGGTCCCCTGCTGGAGCTGCTGGACTAAGATGGATGGAAGGAGGGAACCCTTTTCACTAGCTCAGTGTATTCTTGCAAGACGGGCTTAGTTGCAGGAGGCGCTGTAGCTTAGTGGTTAAAGCGCCTGTCTCGTAAACAGGAGATCCTGGGTCCAAATCCCAGCAGTGCCTGGTTATCACGGTATGAAGTGTTACCACATGGTTGCCGATACTTAACGTGTGCAACCCAGTTATTGCCTGATTTTTTAGATCACTAAAGTGACATGTGATGTTGTATTGTACCCTAACATTACATGTGTCCATGTAAAGCGAATAAAAGCCTTTTATTGGAGGTGTTTTTGCAACTTTAGTGTGAAGGTTATAAAGGTTTTATTATCATGAATTTCAGTCTTACCTTGGAAGCTTAGGGCTCCTGCACACTGCCTGCATGGCGTGAGAGTGTCAGCTGAGGTTAGATGGCCTACCGTATTGGTCAATACTGTTAACATGAGAGAAATAAAAACAGACACGCCACACAGCAAACGCTATGTTAACTGTTGAGGAGGACTAAATTAGGACTGTGTTTTAAGCTTTCCATGGCTTTCCATGAGAAATGGCATGATGGGAAAGGGTCTCTCATCTCTCAAGGTCCTTGCATAAGACTTCTGTTGTTCTCGGTAGGCCTGCCTATCAACAGTGAGTCCTGAGGCGTCGCTCAAGGACACGTTCAGCTGTTTTAATTTGCTGGAGTTCATAGGGGTCCTCTACTGGAGCTGCTGGACGAAGATGGATGGATGGAAGCAACCCTGTTCATTAGCTCATTGTATTCTTGCAAGACAGGCTTATCTGTAGAAGGTGCTGTAGCTTAGTGGTTAAAGCGCCTGTCTTGTAAACAGGAGATCCTGGGTCCAAATCCCAACAGTGCCTGGTTCTCACTTAATGAAGATCCTTGGTCCAAATCCCAGCAATGTCTCATTATCAGTTAATATTTATGTTATCTGCACTACAAAGTGTATATATTTGTTATTTATTTTTGCTAAAGTGCTTAACAACCATAATTAATTTTGCCCAGTTGTGGCCTGTTGATGGGCAATACATATCTAAAGGGAAATGGATTGGACCCATTTTTTAATGCTTTGGGCAATTTTAATGTGGCCCCGGTGTACACCAGTACCCTGTGACATCACTGTTGGGTGAGGTTTCAGGCATGTGATGCTGACTGAGGTCAGAGGTGAAATAAACTTGAACTTTACCGGCCAAGGCACTTTGGGCGCTGACTGTGTGATTTTAACGTCTTCGATGCTTCTGGAATGAAAATTAATAAATTAATTATTTGATATTGTTGACTATATCGGGATATGCAACTGAAGGAAGAATCACCTTCCACCGCTCTATTACCTCCTCAGTTGAGGTCAACCGCCAATAAACTGTAATTTCTCAAAATATCATCCTTCCCTATATGCCTTTGCATCTTGGATATTTTTCTGTTGTTTAAACATGGCTACATTCACTTAAAGTATCCGAAGTGCACAATACTCCACTGTACTCTGTTCAGTTTTTTTTTTGTTTTTGTTTTTATTTAACCTTTATTTATCCAGGTAAACTGTTTGAGAACCAATTCTCATTTACAAACATGACCTGGCCAAGAGGCTACAGAAATAGATATGAACATACTGTACAACTTTACATAGTCAAACACATGACACATAGAACAAGCAACTGAATAAAAAGGAAATAAACATACTGTACAACTTTACATAGTCAAACGCATGACACATAAAACAAGCAACTGAATAAAAAGGAAATAAACATACTGTACAACTTTACATAGTCAAACGCATGACACATAAAACAAGCAACTGAATAAAAAAAAGACAGTCAACGAAGAAAGAAAGAGAATAAGAGCTTAGATATGTGTGTATAAATATGGTTCATGATTGTCAGCAGGAACAAGAGTCAACAATGTAATTTTGGAGGTTTTGCTTAAAGGTGGAGATTGGGATAAGAGATGTAAGTTTCAGGGTATTTTGTAGTGTATTCCAGTCATGTACTGCTGCAAAGCGGAAGGCATTACGTCCAAAGGTAGTAGAGGTAAGAGGGGTACTAAATTTAATCAAATTACTCGATCTTGTGTGATAGGTGTTATGAACGGCATGAAGAAGAGATAACAAATAGGGAGGTGTCTAAAAACGTTTACTGAAACGTGTTCATCCCCAGAGGTGCTGTGGCTTAGTTGGTTAAAGTTCACTCTGTGGTGAGTGAAATGGAGCAGTTGACTGACACAGAACTGTAGTGGAGCCAAAGTAGTGCATTTTTTAATTAATTTCATTAGTTATCAGGCAAATAGAACACCTTGTGGGCATGTTATTGGTGTTTCTGTGTAAATGTAACATGCCATTTTCATTTGCTACCAGGGTATCTTAACGGGAGTTGGGTTGACATGATGATGACACGCAAACAGAGGTAGTCTCTGCACCAAATAAATTAAGACTTAACACGGTTGGTACTCGTGGAGGTGCTGTGGCTTAGTTTGTCAAAGTGCCTGTCTAGTAAACAGGAGATCCTGGGCTCAAATCCCAGCAGCAGCATTGTTGTTGGAGAGATTACCTCTGTTGGTGTGTCAACATCTCCTCTGGGGATAAACTTGGATTAGCCGCTACGAGGAACTTGGTGTAAACAACTGAACAGAGTGCAGTATTGTACTCTTTGGATACTTTATGTGAATGTAGCCATATCTAAACAACAGAAAAGCATCCAAAATGCAAAGGCATATAGATTCTTCCTTCAGTTGCATATCCCAATATAGTCAACTAATATCAAATAATAAATGTATTAATTTTTATTACAGCAGCATCAAAGACGTTAAAATCACACAGTCAGCGCCCAAAGTGCCTTGGCCAGTAAAGTTCATGTTCATTTCACCTCTGACCTCAGTCAGCATCACATGCACCTGAAACCCCACCCAACAGTGATGTCACAGGGTCATGGTGTACACCTGGGCCACGTTCAGCCCCAACAAGGTTTAAAAGCATTAAAAAATGGGTCCAATCCATTTCACTTTAGATATTTATTGCCCATCAACACGCCACAATTGGGCAAAATTATATAATGCTTGTTAAGCACTGTAGCAAAAACAAATGACAAATATATACACTTTGTAGTGCAGATAACATAAACATTAACTGATAATGAGGCACTGCTGGGATTTGGACCCAGGATCTCCTGTTTACAAGACAGGTGCTTTAACCACTAAGCTACAGCGCCTCCTACAGGATTGCCTGTCATGCAAGATTACAATGAGCTAGTGACCAGGGTTCCAACCATCCATCTTTGTCAAGCAGCTCCAGAGAGAGCTATAGAGAGAGAGTCTTCCGCTGAAGGTTCTACCATATGACTGTGTTTCACCAATCAAACGTCGTTGTGCAGTCACGTGACCATACTCGATCTCAGCATACTCTATCTTTACTTTGTTCAAGAAACTCATGCTTCAGAAGCAGGTGCGTGATTTTGGAGGAGTCAATGGGGAAGAGATGCGTAGTTTTAGGTAATAGGTCAGCAGGGGTCGCTATACTGCAGGGAAAGTTCAAGGAACCATCCTCTGCTATAGGATTTAGTAGAGAATAGTTTTGATCCATTGATCTCTCGGTTTTGGGCCCAGCACGCTTCCGCTGTGCTATTCTGCTCTGCTGTTTGCACTTAGGGGTAATATGTAACATGTAAAGCAGGAGCTCTACCACTGAGCTACATACCCTGAAGATTTTCAGATTTGTTGACTTTTTTCTGAGATAGACTTAGACTTATCTTTATTAATCCTTTTGGGATGACTTACCGCAAAGAAATTGAAATACTACAGAATAAAAGAAGAAAACTGGGTAAAACATGTAATGTTAATGTTGTATATGGCTTCAACCTGTAAATGCAACTGTGGTGGCTTGAAATCAAACCTGGTTAAAATGATTGCACTGCTATGGTATAAATCATAATAAAAAAAAAACACACCTGCTGCCTTTCTGCTGGACAATACAAAGTTCACTGCAAATCTTGTACACATCTGGGCATTGAGACTGAAAATAAATGCTAAGAGATGCATTGGTGGAGATGGGTTGCTTCCAGTACCTATGAGATAATACAAAAAGCAGAGCTACACCTGTTTGGACAAATGTTCATAATCTTTTCAATTAGTTAGTAGTAGTTACCAGACACGGGCAAAGAACAAATTGTAGTGCCCTGCCTGTGTCTGTGGATCCTCGTGGAGGCAGCTTAATTGGTTGATATGCTCCCTTATTTGTACCATAACAGAGATCTAATATTTTTATCAAATCGGGTTGGGCAAGTAACCTTTCTGGCTACTTCTTGATAAATAAAGCAAGTAACCACACAATGAAAACTACTGCAATGGCTGGGAATTGAACCCATGTCAACTGCTTGGAAGGCAGCTATGCTCACCACTATACCATCACTAGACAACGCATTTGATGTCCTTAAAGGTTGGATTTTTCCTTTTTATTAAATTAAGGCAATAAGCTCAATTTCCAAAAGACGATTTTTTAAATTTCTCTTTTTGGTCAACTTCAGCATGGGTTCCTAATCGCATGCATACCACTGTATGCATGTATACCTGCATGTAAAATTAGCCGCATTGACACAAAAAAAGAATTTTACAGCAGAAAGCACAATTTTAAGGACACACAGCAGACCTACAATGAAAGTGTAATTGCACTGCTTTGAAAATAGTAAGAACCTTCTTCATCACAAACCTGATGGTGCAGTACTTGATCCACATGGATCCACTTGCTGTCCCTCTGGCTGTTCCTCCCTCTGTCCCATTTATGTTTTCTTCCTCCTCACTCTCTTCTTCATCCTCCTCACCCTCTTCTTCATCTTCCTCACCCTCTGGAATATCCCTCTCTGTGTCAGAGCCCTCCCTTTCATCACACGCCCTCTCTCCAAACTCCCCCAAACTCCTCTGGCTCTCCCTCTTCCTGCTCTTCACTCCCTTGATTTGTTTCTCTCACTGCTGTTTTTCTCACTTTTTGTTTAATAGGGCGCTATATCACTTCCTCGTTTCATGATAAATATTAAAAGAAGATAAAACGTAGGAGTATGCATTACATTTCCCTCCCTACTCAACACAGGCATAAAGCCTGTCGATTACTTTACACAAACGTAGTTATTTGTTATCGCAATGCAACAGCAAAGACGGATGAAGTTACGTGTTAACATCCAGAGATGCCAAAAGTACTCACTTCCCCTACTCAAGTAGAAGTAGAGAGAAATTTCTTAATAAATACTCTGGTAAAAGTATAAGTACTGATTTAACTTCTGAACTCAAGTAAAAAAGTAACAAAGTAAAGGCTTAGCAATTTACTTAAAGTATAGAAGTAAAAGTAGCCTAAAACATATATAAACATATAGCCTATTTATTGTGACAGAGACTGGGACTCCAGGTTAATAAGATTCTCACGCAAGATATGAATTCAGTTGTGATTTTGTGAGAATTCCGTGAATATTGCCATTCAATTAGATTCATGTTGGTATTGATGATGCAAAAATAATAACTAACTCCAGTGAAATTATTTAAAATTTATTGAGGACTAGATTAGGACTGGATTTAAAGCTGATTCTGGTTTCCAATTTGGTCCCAGGTGTGTCTGTTAAAACACAGATGGAGACAACTTCTCTCTGTTGATGCTTTATTACAATCAAGCATCAGGATAAACATGGGGGGGGGGGGGGGGGGGGGTAGCTCTGCTATGGCTGTGTGTGTGGTAATAAAATAAATAAATAACAAGGAATCATATATGCTAGTAAATAATAACAATGAACCCACTATTAATTACATTATCTTAATGAGCAAGGACGTTCAACAATCGCCATTATATCGAATCAACAGCCAGGTGTAACCTAGCCAACAGTAGAAGAACGTAAACAAGCTAACTTTTAAATGTACCAGAACTACAGACCAACACAACAACAGGCTTACATGAACTGACAACATCAGTTATATGACTTACAGTTCTCAAAGACGCACACGTTCTCAGCTGGTTATCCTCCGGACAGCTAGTCTCTTTTTTTTTTTTTTTCACTTTTTTCTCCGTGTGGCGTGTGCGCCCGCTCGCGGCGTGAGGCGGGTGTCCGCGCTATTCTCCGACATGGACTCCAAATCACACCTGATAGACAACCTTTAGCACAAAACTAAAGTAACAAGCCAATTTTGTAAAATGTAGGGAGTAGAAAGTACCGATATTCGAGTAGAAGTAAAAAGTCGCCCAAAAAATAAATAGTAAAGTAAAAATACCTGAAAATTCAACTGGAGTACAGTAATGAAGTATTTGTGTTTTGTTACTTCCCATCTCTGATGACCGTAAAGATTAATATGTACATGGTTTGCAGAACTGTACCTTCTAATAGAGGTAAGGCCACTTGGGTTATCTTTGGGCTGCTCTATGGTCTTCTGCAGAAGGAAAAATCCCAGAGTTGGCTCACTACAGATTATTTGAGCAACAAACATCCCTGGGTGGACTTGAACCACCATCCTTTCAGTTAACAGCCGACTGCGCTGACCTATTGCGCCACAGAGACTGCGCCTGTCTGATGTTTTATGAATGGGAGCTCGATCTTTAAGCCACAAACATTTGCTTTATGGCTTTTTGAGGTTGAGCTGCACATGTATGCTTATCAGGCTATTTTCCTGTTACTCAGAAATTGGGGAAGCTGACTCATGCGGAAATGTAGAAGCTGGACGTGCATTGTGTTGTTCTTACATGTCAATTGGATTCTGACTTTGAATTCAAATATTTGGCATCCAAGAAAATTCTGGAACTGATAATGCATCAGTCATTTTGCTGGTGGTTTCTTGGTCACAGCAACAAGCTTGATCATGGACATACAGTTGCACGCCATGTATCACTAAACTGTTGGGTGGGGCCTTATGTAATTGCTTGTATTACATAAAGTGGCCTGCATACCAATGACTGCAAAGATTAGTATGTACATGGTTTGAAGAACTGTACCTTCTGATTTAAGGCCACTTGGGTTATCTTTAAGCTCATAGATCCTAGAGTTGGCTAACTTATTTAAGCAACAATTGTCTCTGGGTGGACTTGAACCACCATCCTTTCAGTTAACAGCCAACTGTGCTGACCTATTGCACCACAGAGACTGCTCCTGGCTGATGTTTTAAGCCAGATGAGCGCCAACTTAATCTTTAAGCCACAAACATTTGCTTTATGGCCTTTTGAGGTTGTGCTGCACATGTATGCTTATCAGGCTATTTTCCTGTTACTCAGAAATTGGAGAAGCTGCCTCTATGGTCTTCTGCAGAAGGATAAATCCCAGAGTTGGATCACTCCAGGGAGCTCGATCTTTAAGCCACAAGCATTTGCTTTATGTGAGCTTTGCTTACTGTGAGAAACTGTCACAAACGCAGATGCGAGGTGATGCAGCGGCGTCTAGAAGCTGAGGAGACAGTTCAATTCAATTCAATTCAATTTTATTTATAGTATCAATTCATAACAAGAGTTATCTCAAGACACTTTACAGATAGACCACACTCCAGAATTTACAAGGACCCAACAGTTCTAGTAGTTTCCTCCAGAGCAAGCAACAGTGCGACAGTGGCGAGGAAAAACTTCCTTTTAGGCAGAAACCTCGGTCAGACCCAGGCTCTTGGTAGGCGGTGTCTGACGGGCCGGTTGGGGTTAGAATGAAGAGTGGCAATAACAAAAATAGAAAAAATTAGTAGTTTGTAGCAGTTCTTTGTGGTAGTTCCTGGCATAGCAGGACGCTGTGCGGCATTACAAGGCACAGCAGGACGTAGCAGGACGTAGCATGACGTAGCAGGACGTAGCAGGACGTAGCAGGGCACCGCAGTGTAGCAGTTGAACATGGCATCACAGAACGTGTAGCGGAACCATGGCAATAGCTGCTACCCTGATTTCGGAGCCTCTCTGATCCAAGGGAACATGCTGGGGAAAAAAGAACATAAGGACTCCGGGGAATGACTCCCCAGAAATAGGTTAGTAACAAGCATTTCTGGGACATGGATGCACATAAATGAAAAGATGGAAAGATAGAGGAGAGAGGAGCTCAGTGTATCAAAATAAGTCCCCAGCTGTTTAAAACTATTATAACAAAACCAAGAGAGACGAGGTAAAGAGAGCTCCAGCCCGGCCGGGCCAGAACTCTCCCCAACCGGATTGGGCTGTATGCCAAGTCTCCCTTTAGTTCTATTATATTCTTGATTATATGTTAGATAAATCTGAAAACTATGTGACTAACTACTACTCCCTAACAATATTCGATTCTATGCCCTAACTAGTGTATCAAAATAAGTCCCCAGCTGTCTAAAACTATTACAACAAAACCAAGAGAGACGAGGTAAAGAGAGCTCCAGCCCGGCCGGGCCAGAACTCTCCCCAACCGGATCGGGCTGTATGCCAAGTCTCCCTTTAGTTCTATTATATTCTTGATTATATGATAGATAAATCTGAAAACTATGTGACTAACTACTAATCCCTAACAAAATTCGATTCTATGCCCTAACTAGTGTATCAAAATAAGTCCCAAGCTGTCTAAAACTATTATTACAACAAAACCAAGAGAGACAAGGTAAAGAGAGCTCCAGCCCGGCCGGGCCAGAACTCCCCCCAACCGGATCGGGCTGTATGCCAAGTCTCCCTTTAGTTATATTATATGATAGATAAATCTGAAAACTATGTGACTAACTACTACTCCCTAACAATATTCGATTCTATGCCCTAACTATAAGCTTTATCAAAAAGGAAAGTCTTAAGCCTACTCTTAAATGTGGAGACGGTGTCTGCCTCCCGGACCCAAACTGGAACCTGGTTCCACAGGAGAGGAGCCTGATAGCTGAACGCTCTGGCTCCCGTTCTACTTTTAGAGACTCTAGGAACCACAAGTAACCCTGCATTCTGGGAGCGTAGTGCTCTCCTAGGGTTGTAAGGTACTATGAGCTCTTTAAGATAAGATAATACATCTGGGCATTGAGACTGGAAGTGCGCTCTATCACTGAAAGCACCTCTAGGGGGGTCCTGTGTCATCACATTTACAATGCATGTGTATGTACTAGCTCGCTTCGACAGCTCAGTTGGTAGAGCGGAGGACTTTAGAGGCATAAGGCTGAAATCCTTAGGGTGCTGGCTTGAAGGAGCAGTCTTTTCCAGAGTTTCCCTTCAGGGATCAATAAAGAATTTCTGATTCTGATGTAGAGATGGACAGACAACCCAAAAGTATAATACTTCTTGCCGAGACATAACAAGAAACAAAAAAAACTGACTATTGTAAGTAATGAATGGCTTCATGAATAGACAACCATCATCCCAATGTATGCCATTAACAGTCTATGAGTGGTCAATTAGAGTCCAATGACTTTCTTTGGGGCAACTCCTTTTTCCTCCAGATAGAGCTCATTCAGCATTAGAAAGTACCACTTAGTGCTGAATATCTATTCCAAAACTCCCATTCTTTTATTTATTTAGCTAGCGGTGGACAACAGCTGAAATGTACTTGCTCTGCATGTGTTAGTGTCTGATGATGAACTCACAACCAAGACAACCCCAAAGAGAAGCACTTATGAACACAATGATCATCAGTGTCTTTATTTGAGGTGATCTGAATGTGATTACAATGACATCTTAAGTCACAGTCTTAACCAATAGAAACGTTTATGAACATTAGTGCAAACAGGTATAGAGCTACTTATCATGTTGTCGTGGCCGAGTGGTTAAGGCGATGGACTAGAAATCCATTGGGGTCTCCCCGCGCAGGTTCAAATCCTGCCGACAACGAGTGCTGTTTTTTAAGAGTGGTAGCCAACCAATGACACATCACAGTATACCAAATCGCAGATGTGCCTTCATAAACAATATTGTCTTATCTCATAGGTGCTGGAAGCAACCAGTCTCCACCAAGGTATTTCTTATCAATCTGTCTTACAAGATTTGCAGTGAACGTTGTATTGTCCAGCAGAAAGGCAACAGGTGTGTTACTTTTCGACTATGATTTATACCATAGCATTGCAAGCATTATGCCCAGGTTTGATTTCAAGCCACCGCATTTTTCAATTTCCTTGCGGGAGTCATCCCAAAAGGATTGATAAAGATAAGTCTAAGTCTATCTCAGAAAAAAGTCAAAAGAATTTTAAAATCTTCAGGGGATGTAGCTCAGTGGTAGAGCTCATGCTTTACATGTATGAGGACCTGGCATCTCCAGCAGGTATTATGGTAGAGTCTTTAAAAGAGCTGCAACAGATATTACCTCCTGTGGTAATCTGACTGGTAAACAACACAACAAGCACTTTGAACGTACATGTTTTACGGTTTCTATTTACAGTATTTATTACTTGTAGTGTAGTATATTTACTGTATTACACTCCAGTTTTTATGTGTGTTACAGCGGGAATAAAAGGTATGAGCATTGTAGTTTCTTTTTTTATGGGTGAAATAATCTCAACATGCCATTAAGTTTACTCTTCAGCAGGTGGAGACATTTCACTTCAGACACTTGCAACATCAGTTGCTGTGTTAAACATCAACAGACTGGATAATTACTTACTGAAGATACACAGCACAGGAAATAGTAGAAGATGGTTTCGATCCATCAACCTCTGGGTTATGAGCCCAGCACGCTTCCGCTGCTAATATTAATATAAAGGCTTATATTGCAATCTCGTCACCCTACATGTAGGTGTACCTATGTTTAAATAAACACACTGTAGAAAAGTTTATGTAGTGTTTTTTTAATTTTACCTGTGTTTTTTTTCTGTGAGGGACAGCTCTGTCCGGCTTATTTATGTAGCATGGAAGCTAGCATTGGCTAACTAGCAGCCAGCCTGCTTCCAAACAAATACTTTTTAATTATCTCAACACTTTTTAACAGTCAAACTGAAACACTGGCGGTGAGCTCCAGGTCCTGCAGCTGCAGACGGACATGGATAGCTTCAGACCCGCTCACCACTACAGGGCTGCCAACTTTTCCAAAAACCTTGGAGTGAGATTTGGAGGGCCAACCCATATTTTGCCGCGTACAAAGCAATTTCTTTGGGTCTTTATCCTTTAGGGTTTAAATTGGGATTTGTTATATGTGGGGGGATGGGGCTCTCCCTGGGGGGGTCTAGGGGTATGCTCCCCCAGGGAAAAAATTTGAAAAATAAACCATTAAATGGCACTTTCTGGAGAGTTTTTTTGCAAAAAAAAAATGGAGAAAACAAGTCTTGCATGATATGTGCAAAACTGTATGGTTAGGAGCCTTTGTGTTGTTGTAGTATCAACAGGTTTTAGGGCATTCAACATTTACATTATTAACTTCTTATGATATAAGAACTGACCCACACAATGTGCCAAACATAATGAATCACATGAAGAGACAGGAGCATATGTCAGCAACAGCTGAGAAGATTTGGGTCTGTGGTGAACAGGTCCAGGGGTCCCTGGTGTAGGGACCAGGGACCCAAAGTTAAATTAATGTTGAGGGATCAACTAAGACCACTGAAATTCTAAAGAATGAGAACCACTGAGTTACATAAATTCTATTCCTTTAACCTTTGTGCCAAGGCTCAGTAATGTTTGGCTGTCATCCTCTGGCCTCACTTACTGTTTTTACTTTTTTGTGAAAATAAAGACTATTTGTTCATTTTAAAAAACATCAAATTAATTATTTACAGTTACATTTAGAGATGCAGAGGTTAGAGATAAACAATAGTGGCCCAACGTTGCAGTATCGTATATATATATATATATATATATATATATATATATATATATATATATATATATATATATATAGTACATATAGTATAGCTCAGATGTGTTTCACCAGATTTCTGCTCATATTTACAACTTTGTGCACATTCAAAATATAACTCCTCCCATCTCTGTTGAAGGGCTGCCAACTCTCACGCATTGGCCGTGAGACACACGCATTTAAATGGTTTCACACGCGCACACGCCACACCCCCGATTTCTCACGCTGAAGTGTCAACCCGGTCGGTCAAATTTCTGAAAGATGAGTTTATCTATGTTTTTACCTGTTGAGCCACTTGTGATCGACTAGTTGTGCTTTCAGAGACTGTGAGGGGTTCAAGAGCGCTCCCTGTCTGTGGAATTTTCAAATTGTCGCAAACTGAGAACATTTTTTTCACAATCCATCCCAGGTGCATTCCCGGCTTCAGGTATGAGCTCTGAGTATTACAGACCTGTCCGTCGCTTCGTGTCCACTCTCTCTGTAAAGATAAAGGTGAGCAGCGCGGCTGGTAGTGTAGCAACTTCAGTTCATGTTAGTGGACGCGCTCTGCTGGGGGGCAGTGACGCGTTGCATCCGTGTAGTCCTCCGATGAAGAGCAGCGTACAGCCTACTCTAAACTCTGTCAGAGACCAGAGACCCAAATGGGCCTCTGTGTCCGTCAGGCGGTCTGAATGAGATCCACCATATCAGCGGAGCAATGACATGCATAGCAGACTATATTACAACTCTTCAAATCTCGGACAACAGAGATGGGAGGAGTTATATTTTGAATGTGCACAAAGTTGTAAATATGAGCAGAAATCTGGTGAAACACATCTGAGCTATACTATATGTACTATATATATATATATATATATATATATATATATATATATATATACAATACTGCAACGTTGGGCCACTATTGTTTATCTCTAACCTCTGCATCTCTAAATGTAACTGCAAATAATTAATTTGATGTTTTTTAAAATGAACAAATAGTCTTTATTTTCACAAAAAAGTAAAAACAGTAAGTGGGGCCAGAGGATGACAGCCAAACATTACTGAGCCTTGGCACAAAGGTTAAAGGAATAGAATTTATGTAACTCAGTGGTTCTCATTCTTTAGAATTTCAGTGGTCTTAGTTGATCCCTCATCATTAATTTAACTTTGGGTCCCTGGTCCCTACACCAGGGACCCCTGGACCTGTTCACCACAGACCCAAATCTTCTCAGCTGTTGCTGACATATGCTCCTGTCTCTTCATGTGATTCATTATGTTTGGCACATTGTGTGGGTCAGTTCTTATATCATAAGAAGTTAATAATGTAAATGCTGAATGCCCTAAAACCTGTTGATACTACAATGCAAAGGCTCCTAACCCTACAGTTTTGCACATATCATGCAAGACTTGTTTTCTCCATTTTTTTTTTGCAAAAAAACTCTCCAGAAAGTGCCATTTAAAGGTTTATTTTTCAAATTTTTTCCCTGGGGGAGCATACCCCCAGACCCCCCTAGGGAGAGCCCCATCCCCCCACATATAACAAATCCCAATTTAAACCCTAAAGGATAAAGACCCAAAGAAATTGCTTTGTACGCGGCAAAATATGGGTTGGCCCCCCCAAATCTCACTCCAAGGTTTTTGGAAAAGTTGTGGTGAGCGGGTCTGAAGCTATCCATGTCCGTCTGCAGCTTCAGGACCTGGAGCTCACCGCCAGTGTTACAGTTTGACTGTTAAAAAGTGTTGAGATAATTAAAAAGTATTTGTTTGGAAGCAGGCTGGCTGCTAGTTAGCCAATGCTAGCTTCCATGCTACATAAATAAGCCTGACAGAGCTGTCCCTCACAGAAAAAAAACACAGGTAAAATTAAAAAAACACTACATAAACTTTGCTACAGTGTGTTTATTTAAACATAGGTACACCTACATGTAGGGTGACGAGATTGCAATATAAGCCTTTATATTAATATTAGCAGCGGAAGCGTGCTGGGCTCATAACCCAGAGGTTGATGGATCGAAACCATCTTCTACTATTTCCTGTGCTTTGTATCTTCAGTAAGTATGTATCCAGTCTGTTGATGTTTAACACAGCAACTGATGTTGCAAGTGTCTGAAGTGAAATGTCTCCACCTGCTGAAGAGTAAACTTAATGGCATGTTGAGATTATTTCACCCATAAAAAAAGAAACTACAGTGCTCATACCTTTTATTCCCGCTGTAACACACATAAAAACTGGAGTGTAATACAGTAAATATACTACACTACAAGTAATAAATACTGTAAATAGAAACCGTAAAACATGTACGTTCAAAGTGCTTGTTGTGTTGTTTACCAGTCAGATTACCACAGGAGGTAATATCTGTTGCAGCTCTTTTAAAGACTCTACCATAATACCTGCTGGAGATGCCAGGTCCTCATACATGTAAAGCATGCGCTCTACCACTGAGCTACATCCCCTGAAGATTTTAAAATTCTTTTGACTTTTTTCTGAGATCGACTTAGACTTATCTTTATCAATCCTTTTGGGATGACTCCCGCAAGGAAATTGAAAAATGCGGTGGCTTGAAATCAAACCTGGGCATAATGCTTGCAATGCTACGGTATAAATCATAGTCGAAAAGTAACACACCTGTTGCCTTTCTGCTGGACAATACAACGTTCACTGCAAATCTTGTAAGACAGATTGATAAGAAATACCTTGGTGGAGACTGGTTGCTTCCAGTACCTATGAGATAAGACAATATTGTTTATGAAAGCACATCTGCGATTTGGTATACTGTGATGTGTCATTGGTTGGCTACCACTCTTAAAATACAGCGCTAGTTGTCAGCAGGATTTGAACCTGCGCGGGGAGACCCCAATGGATTTCTAGTCCATCGCCTTAACCACTCGGCCACAACAACGTGACAAGTAGCTCTATACCTGTTTGCACAAATGTTCATAAACGTTTCTATTGGTTAAGACTGTAACTTAAGATGTCGTTGTAATCACATTCAGATCACCTCAAATAAAGACACTGATGATCATTGTGTTCATAAGTGCTTCTCTTTGGGGTTGTCTTGGTTGTGAGTTCATCATCAGACACTAACACATGCAGAGCAAGTACATTTCAGCAGTTGTCCACCGCTAGCTAAATATATAAAAGAATGGGAGTTTTGGAATAGATATTCAGCACTAACTGGTACTTTCTATTGCTGAATGAGCTCTATCTGGAGGAAAAAGGAGTTGCCCCAAAGAAGGTCATTGGACTCTAATTGACCACTCATAGACTGTTAATGGCGTACACTGGGATGATGGTTGTCTATTCATGAAGCCATTCATTACTTACAATAGTCAGTTTTTTTGTTTCTTGTTATGTCTCGGCAAGAAGTATTATACTTTTGGGTCGTCTGTCCATCTCTACATCAGAATCAGAAATTCTTTATTGATCCCTGAAGGGAAACTCTGGAAAAGACTGCTCCTTCGAGCCAGATTTGAACCAGTCTCAATGCCCAAATGTATTACAAGATTTGAAGTGAACATTACATTGTCCAGCGATGGTGGTATAGAGGTGAGCATAGCTGCCTTCCAAGCAGTTGACCTGGGTTTGATTCCCAGCCATCGCAGTAACTGTTTTTGGGTTGTGGTACTTTCCTTTTTTTCAAGAAGTCAGCAGAAAGGTTACTTGCCCAACCTGGTTTGATAAAATCTCTTTGAGCTGCATGATTATGGCCAAAATGATAACGACAATTACTTTGATCAATATGGAGATCACGATTAATTATCACAATTAGTTGTTGATTTTCTACTCCAAAGTGCTGGAAAGGAAGGTTTCACCTTTGGTGAGGTTTGAACCTCAGGTTAACAAGAAACAATCTCAGCAAAGTTGTTGATGGATGATTCTAGTTACATCACCACGTTCAGGCCAAATGCCACAGCTGTAAGACATCACATTGGTTGGCTTCCAGCTATGTAATATATGCAAATGGCAGTGGTGGGATTTGAACCCACGCCTCCAGAGAGACTGGAGCCTTAATCCAGCGCCTTAGACCACTCGGCCACACTACCTGCAGTTATCAACTTTCCACATCATGACAAACACAGGCCCCGTAATCAACGTTATGCTTGTTAATGTTATTGGAAAACTTGATGTAATACAAGCAAATACTTATGGCCCCACCCAACAGTTTTGTGATATGTGGCGGGCAACTGTGTGTCAATGATCAAGCTTGTTGCTCTGACCAAGAAATCTCCAGCAAAATGACTGATGCATCATCAGTTTAAAAATTTTCTTGGATGCCAAATATTTGAATTCAAAGTCAGAATCCAATTGACATGTAAGAACAATACAATGCACGTCCAGCTTCTACATTTCCGCATGAGTCAGCTTCCCCAATTTCTAAGGAAATATAAACAGGAAAATAGCCTGATAAGCATACATGTGCAGCTCAACCTCAAAAAGCCATAAAGCAAATGCTTGTGGCTTAAAGATCGAGCTCCCGCTCATTAAACATCGGACAGGCGTAGTCTCTGTGGCGCAATAGGTCAGCGCAGTTGGCTGTTAGCTGAAAGGATGGGGGTTCAAGTCCACCCAGGGATGTGTGTTGCTTTGATAACCTGGAGTGTGCCAACTCTGGGATTTATCCTCCAGCTGAAGACCATAGAGCAGCCCAAAGATCACCCAAGTGGCCTTCAGAAACCATGTACATATAAAACTTTGCAGTCATTGGTATGCAGGTCACTTGATGTAACACAAGCAAATACATGAGGCTCCACCCAACAATTATGTGATATCTGGCGTGTGCAGTAACAACACATCAAGTGCATCCAGGACCTGCCTGGTGTGCAGCTTCATACAGAGATGGGTACTATCAAGAAGGGGGGTGTTGTCCTGACCAAGTATCGCTGTGCCAGAGGGTCCACGTCTCTGGAATCATTTCATTGCCACCTGAACAAGTTCCTTCTATCTAAGTAGTATGTGTTTCATGATTGTACTTTTGTTTTTGAATGGTAAATGGACATATTTTAAAGAATAATTTTAGAACTGTGAATAAAAAACAAGACCTTTCCCATTTTGACAAACTGTTTTGATCACTTGAGGTATTTCCATGAAGTCTTTGGTCTTTGACAGTTACCTTGCAATCTAAAACTGTATATCCTATTGTCTCTAGAACAATAGTTGGCAGTTGGAGGAGTAATGGCTCTTTACAGTGAATATGCAAAAGAAGATGTTCACAAATTCAGTCCAGGTAAATGCTCAGCCCATATTCACACAGACCTAAACCTACTCACTTAATGCTGGTTACAATATTCTAATAATCAACAATGCCAGAGACAAATGACAAAGAGTGATAACAGTTAACAACCATTACGTTAGTTAAGGTCCCTGTGTGTGTTACGATGTGAAGCATAGTCATGTGCAGGTAGTGTGCCCTAGTGGTCTAAGGCGCTGGATTAAGACTCCAGTCTCTCTGGAGGCTTGGGTTAAAATCCCACCACTGCAATTTTACATTGCTGGAAGGTAACCAATTTGACGACATGGCGTTCGGATGAGGTTATCCCTTGTGACATAGCTTAGTGAAGTACCTAAAGACCCCTTTCTGATGCTGGATTTTATATCTGTACTTGCAATGCCCTGTTTTTAATGACCACCCAATTGTAAGTGTTCAATGTGAAATACTCATTCATTAACAAAATTGTCGGTAACTGTGACGGGGCGCATGTCAGCCGTCACGGTAGCGATACGCTACCTATACCATCCAAAGACTGAGACTGTAGGTATATATTAAATGCCCGTATATGTTTAACGTGTTCATATGTTTCATACATTTTTTACAATGTTTAAAATCTTCAGTTAACCAAGCCAGTCTCCATTTCCCCACAGTAATCTCTTAGCTTTCTTGTGCGCACATTTAAACATCTAAAACTACGGTGATTTACCTGCTTATTTGAACCCGTGGCCTTGTCAAGCAGAGCAGAGTGGCGCAGCGGAAGCGTGCTGGGCCCATAACCCAGAGGTCGATGGATCGAAACCATCCTCTGCTAATTGCTATGCTTTGTCTCCATGTTAAGTCCACTCCCAGGCTGTTGAAAATTAACAATGCATCTCTTTGTGAAATGTTTCCTCCTGCTGAAGGGTACAGTCTTTATGTTATGTTTATTTCATCCATTAAAATGGAAATTAGAGTGCTCATCCCCGCTGTAACACCCATTAAAACTGGAGCATTAATATTGTATAGATAAAGTACAATAAAAACTGTAAAATGTGTATGTTTGAAGTGGTTGTTGTGCTGTCTACAATAGCCTGAGGTATAAAAGGGAGAGCATACTGCTTAGTTTGTGTCACAGGAGGTCTTAGTCTAACACTACGCTCCAGAACCCTTCAAGTCAGATTACCACAGGAGGCCTTGGTCTACCACTATGTTCCATAACCCTATCAGTCAGATTAACACAAGAGGTCTTAGGCTGAATCTCATTTCTCTATCTTACCCCTACCCCTTTCCCTACGTCTTGAGCGTTCACGTGAGTGCTGTCCCAATAATGTTTTTGATCAAGGGGCAAGGGGTGTATGGCCCTAGGAACCATAGACAATGAATGAAGAAAATCAAGGGAGAACGCCATCTTACTTGAAAGGAGGACACAGCAGCTGATCCACTTTAGCTCTGAAAACCAGCAACGTTTCCTAAATCATGTGTTCATGTTGTACCCATTCATTACTGCATCGGTACTGTATTATTGTAATCATTTGTAATTAATTCCTGTTCATGCACTTGTGTTTTGTTTTTGTTTTTGATACAGGACACTGATGATTTGGGGGGGGGGGGGGGGGGGTTACAGGCCAACAGGCATCAGCCTGGTCAGGAATATCAGAATAGCTGTAGTTAATTTGTTTGTTTTTGGTCTTGTGTGTCTTCTTTTTAGTTTTACACATTCGTGGAGAGTTAGCCAGAGTGGCTAGGATGGCGGTAGGTTGGCAGACTCGAACATTGTACATTTTCAAAGGTGATTAGTTTATTTCCATGGTCTGCAGTACACGGATAATTAACCCATCAAACTTAAAGCCAGTGGCACATTAAAGTAATAGCAGCAATAACAGGCACATGTTCCTGGCAGGGCAGGGCAGGGCAGGGCAGGCAGGGCAGGGCAGGGCAGGGCAGGGCAGGGCAGGGCAGGGCAGCGCAGCCTCACCTCCCTCTCTCCTCCCAGGAGCACAAATCCCCCCATTTATATAGGGTTGTCAATTCCCACCCCACTGCTTCAGTCCATCCCATCCTAAAGCAGGTTGATCTACTCCAAACCTTAATACCTTGCCATCTCTTAACCTATGGAACTTGGTCACCAGTTCCCTCCTATCTTGCTGACTACACAACAGGTCAGGATTTTGCATACCTTTTTTATACAATGACCAAAAACAAACAAAATAAACATTCCTATACAAAAGAAAAGCCTCTACTTGGTTTGGCCCGGTGATGTCATCCATGACCACCCTATTCCTATAAAACAGGAAATACTCAGGCCGGCCCCTCCCCAACCAATTGTCTTGCATGGTGGAACTGAACAAAGGAACAAACAATTGTAAGTATCAATACAGGGAAAACCACGTTTCAACTTGCAACCTAATAAAATGGAACTGAAACTAACGTGACTGTGTGTTTACTTTACTAATGACCTGTATGGGACAAGTGGTGAGAAAACCCACTTCGTCACACACCCTCCCTCTTAAAACCGTTACTCATCAGAGTCAGCAATGACATTCTTCTTTCCATGTCTGTACCGGACCTGAAAACGATACGGCTTGTAATGGGAAAATTACATTTAACCAATGATTTTCATATTAATTATTCATAATAAGATCTCCAATGCCTCTCAGAGTATGTGACTTCTGTATCTGCCATCTGTGTGTGTCTCCTTGATGGGAGACAACTGGGTTTGTTATGACTCCACACCATTTCCTTGAAGAACAGATGACGTGGAGCCTGACAGAAACAGTTGTCTAAAGCTGTGTTTATCATAGCAGGTCCCAGGTCGAGACCATAGCCCATCCTAGAGACAAGATGACCTTTTTCAGCTGAGATAGAATGACCGGTCAAGAAACTTGACACACAAGGGGCAGGTTCAGAAATACGTAAGAGCTCCAACTGTCTGCCTAAGGTCCACTAATTTTTGTGTTTGAGATTAAACTGTTTTCCAAACAAGGTTTATTTTCCTCTGGGGGCACTGGATATAAGGAAGTGTATTACTGATTGTATTCACCAGAACTGTTGTCACTCTGTAACTTGCATTGTGAGAGCTGTTCTTGTCATTTTTCCAGGCCTGATTTCAACATCTTTGATGCTGCTGGAATAAAAATTAATAAATAAATTATTTGATATTAGTTGACTATAATGGGATATGTAACTGAAGGAAGAATCACCGGGTCGTCATGGATCTAAGAAGAGGGAGCCAACTCGTGAGGATCTGCACCGCCAGTAAACTGTAATTTTTCGAAATATCATCCTTCCCTAAATGCCTTTGCATCTTGGATGCTTTTCTGTTGTTTAGACATGGCTACATTCACATAAAGTATCCAAAGTGCACAATACTGCACTGTAATCCGTTCAGGTGTTTACACCGAGTTCCTCCAACATGGCCGGGCATCTGGGTTGACACCAAGAGGTGCTGTGGCTTAGTTGGTTAAAGTGCCTGTCTAGTAAACAGGTGATCCTGGGTTCAATTCCCAACAGCACGTTGTTGTTGCAGAGATTACCTCTGTTTGCATCATTGCTACCCATTAAACCCTGGTTGCAAATGAAAAAGGCATGTTACGTTAATACAGACTAAAAATGATAAATTAAATTTGAGTTTAAGTCACAATATACACAAAGTTCATTCATCAGCCATTTCTGTTCATTTGGCCTAAGTATGTTGTTTGTACACTGTGTACACTGTACACTGCAGCCTCTGCTACCTCTTGAGTAAGCCAGAGATCAAGGTTGTCTGATCTGGCCTCTTTTGGCAGGTGATTAACTACGCTGGAAACATTACTGGCCCAGTGGCGCTGCTCCAACCCTCCGGAGGCTCGGAGGACCTGTAGCTTGCTCATTAGCTGTGTGGCATTCCTTGATGTTGGCAGGCTCAGGAGGCAGTTATCCACGGCTCTCGTCAAAGTTTTTAATGACATCCACCTTAACACAGATAGTGGCAAAATTTCAATCTTAGTATTACTTGATCTCAGTGCGGCATTTGACACGGTAGACCATGACATATTACTAAACCGATTGGAAAACTGGGTAGGACTTTCTGGCTCAGTACTAAACTGGTTTGAATCCTACTTACAGAATAGGGATTACTTTGTGACAATAGGTAATTATACATCTGAGCATACAAATATGACGTGTGGAGTTCCCCAAGGCTCTATTCTGGGGCCTCTTCTGTTTAACATCTACATGCTCCCACTGGCCCAGATTATGGAGAACAACAAAATAAGTTACCATAGTTATGCGGACGACACACAAATTTACATAACCTTATCACCAGGGAACTATAGTCCAATACAAAAACTGACTAAGTGCATCGAACAAATTAACGGCTGGATGTGCCAGAACTTTCTGAAATTAAATGAAGGAAAAACTGAGGTGGTTGTTTTTGGAGCAAAAGAGGAACAATTGAAAGTCTGCTCTCAGCTTCAAACAAGAATGTTAAAAACAACAGACAAAGCCAGAAATCTGGGTGTAGTCATGGACTCAGACCTGAATTTTAACAGCCACATTAAGACAATTACAAAATCAGCCTACTATCACCTAAAGAACATATCAAGGGTTAAAGGACTTATGTGTCAGCAGGACTTGGAAAAACTGGTCCATGCTTTCATCTTCAGTAGACTTGACTACTGTAACGGGGTCTTTACAGGTCTCCCTAAAAAATCAATCAGACAGCTACAGCTGATTCAGAACGCTGCTGCTCGAGTCCTCACTAAGACCAAGAGACTGGATCACATCACTCCAGTTCTGAAGTCTTTACACTGGCTTCCTGTGCCTCAAAGAATTGATTTCAAAGTACTCTTGCTAGTTTATAAATCACTTAACGGTTTAGGTCCAAAATACATTTCTGATCTGCTACTACACTATGACCCCCCCAGACCTCTCAGGTCATCTGGGACAGGTCTACTTTCTGTCCCCAGAGTCAGAACTAAACAGGGTGAAGCAGCTTTCAGTTTCTATGCTCCTCATATCTGGAATAAACTCCCAGAAACCTGTAGATCCGCTGCTACTCTGTTCTTTTAAATCAAGGCTGAAGACCTTTCTTTTTGATGCTGCCTTTCTTTAAATGACTGCTCATTTCTTTAAATTTCTTATGCTGCACTGTAACTTTTATTCTTGTGTTTTATGTGTCTATTTTTTAACTGTCTATTCATGTGTTTTATCAGTTTTTAATGCTCATGATTTTTAACTGTTTTTACTTGTGTTTTATCTGTTTAACTGATTTTGTGTAAAACACTTAGAATTGCCCTGTTGCTGAAATTTGCTATACAAATAAAGCTGCCTTGCCTTGCCTTCCAACAAGACAATGATCCCAAACATACAGCAAAATCTACAAAGGAATGGTTCCCAAATAAACGTATCCAGGTGTTAGAATGGCCAAGTCAAAGTCCAGACCTGAATCCAATCGAGAATCTGTGGAAAGAACTGAAAACTGCTGTTCACAAACGCTCTCCATCCAACCTCACTGAGCTCAAGCTGTTTTTCAAGGAAGAATGGGCAAGAATTTCAGTCTCTCGATGTGCAAAACTGATAGAGACATACCCCAAGCGACTTGTAGCTGTAATCGCAGCAAAAGGTGGCTCTACAAAGTATTAACGCAAGGGGGCCGAATAATTTTTTCAGTTTTTTATTTGCTAAAAAAGTTTAAAATATCCAATAGATTTCGTTCCACTTCACAATTGTGTCCCACTTGTTGGTGATTCTTCACAAAAAATAAAAATTGTATATCTTTATTTTTGAAGCCTGAAATGTGTCAAAAGGTTGAAAAGTTCAAGGGGGCCGAATACTTTCGCAAGGCACTGTATGTTTAAAAAAAAAAAAAAGATAAATTGTATCTGTGACTGTAAGTATTGTTGTGCATATTTACAATAAAAATATTACAAAAAAGTTATGTAATGTAAGTAATGTAGTCAGTAAAATTAAATTAATTATACCTGGGATCCTGTGTGCATTCCATGCCTCTATGACTTTTGTGATGCCAATCCTAGCCAGCTGGCATGTCTTTGGTTTGACACATAATATTTTGATGTTTTGTCCTCTATGTTGACTTCCTCTTGGTCCCCCAGCTCTACCAAAGCTGTCTTCAAAGGGTAGTTGACTCTGGGATTCACCTCCCACCACATTCTCTCAATCACATGAATCTGTGCAGGTTTTTAAGGATAGTGTAAGTCTGCCAGCCTTCATTAGAAATACAATTGCAAGAAACCTGGATTAATTTTTAACAAAACATTCATTTCACCCTTGTAGAAGGAGTCTGAAGGTAAGGCTGCCTTTTAGTATTGTGTCTGTATTCTGCCAGCTTTTCCTGTATGAATGATGCCAGATAAAACTTTTTCCCACAGTCAACTCTGACCTGAACCCATAGTCCATAGGAAAGTACAGCAGGTCTGAGGACAAATCACAGACAAACATAAAATATTACCTAAACAGCATTGGTCTAAGCCATAAATCCCTAAAGTGCCAATTAAAAGTCCAAAGCATTTCATTTTTTATCTAGTTACACACACACACACACCACACACACACACACACACACACACACACACACACACACACACACAAGGCAAGGCCAGGCAGCTTTATTTGTAGAGCACATTTCAGCAACAGGGCAATTCAAAGTGCTTTACATAAAATCAGTTAAACAGATAAAACACAAGTACAAACAGTTAATAATCATAAGCATTAAAAACTGATAAAACACATGAATAGACAGTTAAAAACAAAATAGAAACATTAGGACACATAAAACACAAGAATAAAAGTTACAGTGCAGCATAAGAAATTTAAAGAAATGAGCATTCATTTAAAGAAAGGCAGCATCAAAAAGGAAGGTCTTCAGCCTTGATTTAAAAGAACTGAGAGTAGCAGCGGATCTACAGGTTTCTGGGAGTTTATTCCAGATATGAGGAGCATAGAAACTGAAAGCTGCTTCACCCTGTTTAGTTCTGACTCTGGGGACAGAAAGTAGACCTGTCCCAGATGACCTGAGAGGTCTCACACACAGACACACACACACACACACACACACACACAAGGTGGTGTGACACTATGGGCTTTTTTTCAGACTTGTTTTTAGCTTTGCTGAAGCGCATTCATGATCCCTAATACCTTTCTAAACCACTTACCCTGGTCCCTGACCCCTGCCCCCAGAGCTGGTATCTGTTCCTCAGCGGAGCAGGTCGGGCCCTCTGCTCTGGCTGACTGGAGGTCGGCGGATTCAGACGAGGAGGCCTCAAAGACCAACTGCTTTAGCAGCATCTGGTCCTAGTCTTCTGGCAGCGAGGCCTCCAAAGACAAACTGCTTTCGCAGCGCCTAGTCTCTGCAGAAGCCGCTGGCCTCCAGCTACCCGGAGCAGGACCCTGAACTTAAAGACTCAACATGGCTTGTACTTATAAGGTCCTCTATGGACGTTTTGTGACCTCACTCATGACGTCATCATGAACTATCAGCTGATTGGCCAGTAGTTCTTTAGATGTGTTATAGAATGCTGTGATGTCATACACCGTAGACAATTCCAGTCTATAAGACTTATCTCATTTTATTTTTATTTATTTTTGAGGGATGAAAACAAAATATATTGTAATACATTATGAGAATATACACATCACACTATAAATGTGTAAATTATTTTAACGTGGATAGAGCAGACATATTTTCACATGTAAATCGGTGACTAGGAGTTTATTAAACCAAAACTAGAGTTGTGATGGTTGGAAAAGTGAAAAGACGACCCAAAACGGCTTTTCATAGTTTTATTTTGGTTCTGTCAACTTTTAATGAAGTGCGTTTTACGATGCTAAAATTACTGTAAATTTACATGGAGTCTGGTGGGTTTAGCGATCGCAATTACGTGGATGTTTTTAAAATGCTTAATGCTTAAAATCCTTTCCATAAAGTTGTCAGACACTTGGAATATTAATCTGAGCCTGTCAGTGGCAAAACAAGCACTTTTGTGAAGGTATATACAAGATGGACATTTTCCCTTTTTACCTCACATTGTAGCTTGTTTTGCCACTGTATATGCATTAATCAAAATAAAGTTGATGTGTATATGCATCAATTAAAATAAAGTTGATGTGTATATGCATTAATCATAAATAAAGTTTATCTGTATATGCATTAATCTAAAAAAGTTGATGTGTATATGCATTGATCTAAAAGAAAGTTGATGTGTATATGCATTGATCTAAAAGAAAGTTGATGTGTATATGCATTAATCATAAATAAAGTTTATCTGTATATGCATTAATCTAAAAGAAAGTTGATGTGTATATGCATTAATCTAAAAGAAAGTTGATGTGTATATGCATTAATCTAAAAGAAAGTTGATGTGTATATGCATTAATTAGTAGACCTCAAGGCGCAACGGTAGCGTGTCTGACTCCGGATTACTAACAAAGGGTACAAATTGTAATTTCCCCACTGGGGATCAATAAATATTACATTATATTATTCAAAAAGAAGGATGATTGTATATGCATTAAGAAAGTTGATGTGTATATGCATTAAGAAAGTTGATGTGTATATGCATTAAGAAAGTTGATGTGTATATGCATTAAGAAAGTTGATGTGTATATGCATTAAGAAAGTTGATGTGTATATGCATTAATCTAAAAGAAAGTTGATGTGTTTATGCATTAATCTAAAAGAAAGTTGATGTGTATATGCATTAATCTAAAAGAAAGTTGATGTGTAATTGTATTAATCTCCTCACAGTGATCGCTAACATCAAAGTAATATTTTGTTTTAACTTGATCTGAAACAATAATCGGCGATTCATTGTTGAAGAAAGGTTCTAAGAAATGTGAAGGAAGAAATTAAGCTTTACCGCCTTTTGAAATGTTTTTGTGTAGACTCTCCCAATTCTGGTGTTTTCATTTTGAAGGTTTCCAGGAAGAAGCAGGAAGTGGCTTTGAGGAAGTGTTTCCTCGGTGCGTTGCTGTCAGACGGGTCAGATTGGCCGACTCCGAGACGGTGTTATCCGTCTTCAGCTTCCTGCTTCACCTCCAAAGAGTAGCCTAGGTATCATCATAAGGCTATTAGCGATTCATTCAGAAATGTTCATGAATATTAATATATTATTAATATAGTCCATAAATTAGGTGTATCTGTTCAAACACTTATGTAATAACAGCTGCGACTAGTCATTTAATCAAATACATCAAAAGTCACAGTAAGTATGCAATATTTAGTTTATTTTGTGTCCTGTTTAATAGCTACATGTATGACCTTTGAAGCAAAAGAACATGTGAAAATCAGGTTGGTATTCAGTGAGGTTGATTGGTTGTTTAGACATCCTGGGAACTGCCAGGTACCCCCCCCAACCGCTCAAGGCGCTGGTCCAGCTGGTAGCCCACTCACTCTGACATCTCTCCATTAGTGCTGGAATAGATCCTGAGCGTGTGTGTGTGTATTTCAGGCCTGTGTGGGATTACTGAAAAAGTGTACACAGAGTGTAAATTGTAATTTCCCCACTGGGGATCAATAAATATTATAGATTAAATTATATTAATCAAAAAGAAAGATTATGTGTATGTGTATATTACTCAAAAAGAACGTAGAGGCATATAACGTATAGGCATGTATGCATATGTGTATATGCCTTAAAAAGAACAGATATGCATTAATCAAAACGAAAGTTGATGTGTACATGCATTAATCAGCAGACCTCGTGGCGCAATGGTAGCGCGTCTGACTCCAGATCAGAAGGTTGCGTGTTCAAATCACGTCGGGGTCAAATGTCCTTACTGCAGTTTGTGTGTGTATTTCAGCCCTGTGAGTGATTAGTAACTGAGTGTAAATTGTAATTTCCCCACTGAGGATCATTAAGTTATTTTAATCCAGTGGTTCTCAACCTGGGGGGGCGCGAGTAGACTACAGGATGGGAGGTGAAAAAAACTGCTCAACCACGGGAGCTGCCGTGAGCCCCTCTCCCGTCCAAAAGCACTCACAGTTAGCAGTACCCTCGCGCAGCAGGCACAGCCTGCAGTCAGAGCAGAGAGAAGACACACACCCCTCCGCGTCCAGGCTAGGGTGACCACCCGTCCCGCTAACGCGTGCGCGCACAGCGTTTGAAGCCCAATTCATACGTCCCGCAAATTGAGACCGTGTCACGCATAATCAATGCTTGCTCAAAAAAAAAGTTGGTCGCTCTATCTTGGAGCCCGAGGCAGCCAAACGAACAACTCGTTCGGGATGAACTGCGCCTGTAAAGAGAGCCGGCGGCAGCAGCCAGTAGGGGGGGGGACAAAAAGCTGAGGTAAAGTCGGACAGTTTCCAGCCAATTTCAGAAGAGGAGGTGACAAAAACACTGTGGTGCGATTCCGATTTAATAAAATATAATCAGACCCACATATCAGCTGGAACAGTCTCTAGTTTTAATTGTAGCTCTCAGAATGTTCTACATGAGATCTGATGCTGATTTTAATTAACAACAGACTGGAGATGATCTGTGATCTGAACGGATTTAGTCTCTCTGACTTCTAAACGTCACTATCAGCCAGAATGTACAGAATATGACTGTAAATCAGCCAAATAGTTAAAATCCCTCTGATTCGTTGTCATGACAGCGCACGCACGTGCATACCAGACACTGGGAAGGGACTTTTAGGAACGCGCTTTCCAATTCAAAAAATGGAGAAAGAGCCCGAGTCTGAGCAGTCTGAGGCCCCCCCACCATCAGTTAAAAAGAGAAGGTGGGTACAAGGAAGACTGGGAAGACTCTTTTGTTTAAACTGTTCCTGTGGTGTTGAGAAACTACAATTCCTGTTAGTCCTATAATTTTATATTATGTATTTAAAGTGAATAAATTGTAAGGAAATATAAAATTAAATAGCTAAAGTAAATCGTAAGTGGAAGTGCATCTGTCAATTATATTATAATTGTATGAATGTTCAAAATATTAATCTTTATTTAGAAAATACACATTGGTTGGCCTATTCATGAGCTTACATCAGCAGTTACACATGTTCAGGGGCATAGGGCATTATTAATATACCATGTAAGGTGGTATGTGCTAGAAATGGGTAAACCAGTATTAGTGAGTCTGCTCGTGGGGGGGAGGGGGGGTAGGCACCGCTGCGCCAGGCAGTGTCCCACATTGTCCCTCAGAAACATACCACTTGTCCCCCCTTGGGCTTATTAGCAGGTGGTCACCCTATTCTTAAGTGAGTTTTATCTTTAAACTTTTGAGTGTTCTTTAGGTTTTTATCTGCTTTAACTATTACCGGACAGCGGGGGCACGGAGCAGAGCAGAGCGGCCGTTAGGGAGGAATCCTCCTCCGTGTTCAGCTCCCTTTTGAACTGGCGGCAAAAATCTTAACGTTGGAACTTTATGATGAATAGAAATGTTGACAGGTTGATTTCTGTTAATAACAAACACAACTATAGTCAATAGAAAAAAACAAAATATGACAAGCCATCTTGGTTCATCTTTCCACTGTTCCTACAATCACCACTGGTTGGAAACTAAAGGATCCAAACTCAAAGGATGTTCCTCTTTAACTAAAAGGTCTATCTCTGTAGGGATCCATCCCATAATGTTGTCACACACTTAGAATAATAATCTGAGTCTGTCAGCAGCAACAACACAACCTTTAGTGGATGCTGACTTTACCTTTAAATTAGGAGTTTAAACAGAGACAACACAGGAAGAATAAATCCATCAAATCAAGTCCCCAGTAATCAGCATGTGGCCTTGTTTTATTTCAGGTAGTCAGCATGGAGCTGTTCCACATTCCCAGACATTTAAAACAAGTCAATCATTGGCGTTATTCTACGAGTCAGATGAATAAATCAGCTGTTTGCTATTTGAGCTGCTCTGTTTCCTGCTGCTCCGTCATTCTTTAGTGTCCTCTGGAAACAGGTTGCTGTCCTTTATGTTTCTTTTGGATGACATCATCAGTGTCTTTGCTTTAGTCTGAAGAAACTCCAACAGATTTAAAACCACATGCAGTCACAGAAAAAACAAACAGGGAATAGAAAATGAAAATGAAATGAAATGAAAAGTCCCCAAAGTAGGAAAATATAATGTTAATCTACCAAACAACAATAACTGGAGAGCATCCAATTAAACATGGGCGACTTCCAGTATGTCAATAATGAAGACAGGGATGTTTGGACATATTACAGATTCATTTTATTTTTATTTAACCTTTATTTAACCAGGAACAATCCCACTGAGCTACAGTAACTCTTCTTCCAGGGAGTCCTGGCAAGACCGGCGGCAATAAGTTTCATAATACATAAAAGTCAGGACAATGGTTCCATACTACACCACGAATCTCTATGGATACTACAACACAAACAAGACATTACAGTTAACTTAAGCTAATGCAGACATCCAACTTAAAATCAGGTTCCACTGAGATTTGAACTCAGATCACTGGATTCAGAGTCCAGAGTGCTAACCATTACACCATGGAACCTTTAAAAGTGTTGCAAGGGTTTGCTAGACAGTTTCTTTCATAATATCCACATGTGTGCTATTAAAGGCACACAACAATCACAATGAAGATGAAAAAAAAAACAATTATTGGCCAACTTAAGTCATTTAGTTAGCTAATTTTTCAGAGGATGTTAAGAACAGGTTTTGAAGGACTGGCCACAGACAGTGAATACAGCAGTAGATATGTCTACTGTGTACAAACACATGGTAACTTCACATGTGTTGACAATAAAGATGCTCACAAAATGCTGTACTTACCATTGAGTTTTTTGCGCACATTCATTTCCGCTTAAATACAAAGAATTGCTAAGTTCTTTATTCCCAATATCATGTCTCAGACATTAGTTCCAGATGAAAACACTAATTGTCAGAAGTGGGATTTGAACCCACGCCTCCAATGGAGACTGAGACCCGAAGGCAGCGCCTTGGACTGCCCGGCCATCCTGACTGATCCAACAGCTGATCAGTAGGACCTGTCTCCACTATACGGCCCAGTTTAATCTCCTGCAATCCTGCAAACAGCTATGTTGACTGTTTATTTGTGTGGATTTTAAAATCTATCTGTCAACCCCATCTTGCCCGTACTGGATGGAATGATGTCAATTTGCGCTTTTTATCTGTTATACATAACAACCTGGATGCAACAAAGAACCCTTTTCTCCTGTTTTGTACACAACCCAAAGTTTTACAAAACAAAAGATAACTTTCACCAAATCCCTCAGTTAAATCACAGTCAGTAACTTTACATGTGTTGACAACACATGCACTGTGTCCAAACCTTTCTGTGTAAAAAAATATCAAACTCAGACATTAGTTCCAGATGAAAACACTAGTTGTCAGAAGTGGGATTTGAACCCATGCCTCCAGTGGAGACTGCAACCTTAACGCAGCGCATTGGACCGCTCGGCCATCCTGACTGATCCAACAAATGTTCAGTAGGACCTGTCTCAAAAATTATAATATAGTGAATGAAACATGTCATGATATAGTAGGTTCTCAGTCATCCATGTCATAGTTAACAAGGGAAGGTTTCTCAACTGTCAGCCCAAATATATGGAGACATGGAGACATGGAAGAAAGTCACCAGTGTGGCAATGTGCTTGACATTGGCAATAAATTGCACGGGATGTGAAGGGAATGTGCAATACAGACCAAATCCTATGGTGGGAATCAAGATCCACCAATGTTTCTGTCCACAATGTCCACCTGAATCCAGAAATGTCCCTGCCAGATGGGAAATAGACTGACAATTGGGTCAACATTGTGCAATTATCTTCAAAATGTCCAACTGAATCCACAAATAAACCTGCCAGATGGGAAATAAACTGATAACTGTCTTCATGGTCTAAATGTGTCATATATTGCCGTACAATTCCCACAATGAGTCCAGATGTGTCCGTTTTGGTTCTTGATCCATGCTATTACCCCAAAAGTGCACAACTGGGCCAAGGGACATTGGACTTGGTAAAAGGTCCTCCGCAGAAGTTTTGTCTCTTATCCAAGAGACTTCTTTAGTTGTTTTTTACACAGAAAGGGTTTGACACAGTGCCCACTCCCCCACCCATGTCTGACAGTTGAAAGCTGTGGGGAAAGAGGGGTTCCAAAGCTAATAGACCATTCAACAAGCAATTCTGATGCACTATACTGGCCCATTCAGGATGAGCACTGTATACTTTGACTGCAGCAACACAAATTCAAATTTCAGTGATCCCTAATTTTTATGGTGATTACGAGACTGAATGCAAAGTGTGTATCCCCCATGTAACTCAAAGCCTATCACTTCCAGTCAATACTGTCAAATTTGGAGCTCCTTCCAATTACATTAACAACCAGGGGCCTGTTGCACGAAACTAGGATAAGGCATCAAGCCGGGATATTCAAGTTATCCTGGATGAATTTAGCTTGGACTCGGTTGCACGAAACCAGATTGAATTAAGCCCAGCCAAGTAACCATGGAGATTTATTCTTTGCGGCTAGCCTGGTCCAGAGCAGGCTAACAACCAGGCTAAGATTAATCCTGGAGTCTCATGTGTCAAATCAGCTGCAGCTCTGATCCGAAATAAACGTGTTTAACAGTTATTGCGTTGTCTTCTGCATGTGCTCTGCTTTATTTTTATTAACATGCATTAGCCTACTTGTCACTTTTGTTTTCGCGAGTTTGATTTAAACCCTACAGCTGTTTAGATGTTAGGAATGGTTGCACTGGCACCCTGATGCGGAGTGGGACTTTTCCCGGTGGGACGGTACTATGTCGAGGCTGCCTGGCGTGCGGCCGCTGCCCGGTGGCCGGTGGCCGCCGCTGCCCGCTGCCCGGTGGCTGCTGCCCGCTGCCCGGTGGCTGCTGCCCGGTGCCTGGTGGCTGCTGCCCGGTGCCTGGTGGCTGCTGCCCGGTGCCTGGTGCCTGGTGCCCGGTGGCCGGTGGCCGGTGGCTATTGCCTGCCAGCAGACTTGCGAGTTGTGTCAGTGTCCACTCTCTCTGTAAAAGTAGAGATGAGCAGCGCAGCGTCCGTGGTCTCAGCTTCAGGTTTATACAGGACGCGCTCCACAGATTAAGTGTGACGATATTAATGTAGCGATATTCCAAGAAGATATTAATGGCAGACTGGTCAGAGACCAATACATTCATGATTTCATTTTGTTGCTTGTCCTTCTCTAATAAAGGACAGTTTGTGTTACTCCGTAATATGTAGGCCTAATGTTTTATTATAGCTTACATTGGTTTCATAACCTTCTCAATTAGTCTCACATCCCTGGACCAATGACGTGGCCTATATACGTACTGTATATAGTGTAGTTTACATTCATCACACCGGGAACACCCCAATGCTTCTTAATCTTTTTATTTTAATGCTGTGACTTGTCAGAAGAAGAAAAAAAAAACATACACATTGTTTTACATATATGCACACAGCATATATTGAAGTCACTTACTTCTTTTTCTAGTTTTTGGCCCATTCTGATTGTTCGGTATGAACATTAATTGTATAAAGATATTTAGTATTAGACATAGCTTATAGAGATTTGTGCATATGGTTGTAAAACATGTTCTCACGTTGTGTATAAGGGTTTGAAATTAAGCCTAGAGTCCCTAGGGTCCATTTCCCAAGGAACATTAATTCCCTCTGCTCACTTTTAAGGCAAAGGCTAAATAATAATCCATTTTATTTATATAGTGCTTTACATGGTAAGCTATTAAAACACAGTGTAGCCTACAACTTTGTAAAAATGTGGAGTGACTATAGGCTAAGAAGATATTTTTACAACCATACACATTCAATCGGGTCCACTATGTTGGGCTTTTTCTCTCCGTTTGAGCCGTATTTCCCTTTTTGCATATTATATATTCTTCCCCTCCTCGTTACTTTCCATTAGAAGCTGCTGCTCATTGGGTGAAACATATGGCGCATGCGTCTTCTCAATTCTTCATCGGTAAATCTGTGATCGATCCCATGGTCTATTTGAGAAAGCCGTGAACGTGCACTCATCCCAGCTATCTACACCTGGATTGACATAGCTTCACCTGTTCATCCTGGCTCGGCAAACGTGCAACCGATTAAGCCACGATGAGCAGATCACACTAAGTCAAGCTGCGCTTTTTCACTTATCCTGTATATCTCTATTCTGCTTTTGTGCAACAGGCCCCTGCATTGGCCGGGAATTTTGTCCTGTCTCCCGCGTGGCAGGTGAGAATTCTACAACTGAACCTCCAACATTTGACATGCTTTGAATTGCACCTCTGAAAAAAATCAGTCTGCATGGCCACATTATGTTTTCACAAGTGTCAGCAAAAAGGTAATTTTATCCATCTTCCATCAAACACGGATCACAGACTCTTGGGCGCCTAGTGCACCAACAATCAAAATGGAGCTAACATGCATGAATGAAATCTAGAAGTTAATATCACCAGAAATGAGCTGTTTGCCTTCACACAAACATTCCCCTTTTGTGAAGGGGCTGATTCCGAATAGTAGTAAAGGAAAGCTGCATTAGCCGGGAATCGGACCCAGGTCTCCCACGTGGCAGGCAAGAATTCTACCACTGAACCACCAATGCTTGACGCGGTATACATTCCCCCACTGAAAAAAGTCAGTCTGCATGGCCACAGTACGGTTTCACAATTGTCAGCATAAAGGTAATTTAATCCATCTTCCATCAAACACGGATGACAGTCTCTTGGGCTGCCTATTGCACCAACAACCAAAACGGAGCTAACATGCATGACTGAAATCTAGAAGTTAACATCACCAGAAATTAGCTGTTTGCCTTCACACAAACATTCCCCTTAAGTGCAAGGGCTAATTCAGAATAGTACTAAAGGAAACCTGCATTGGCCGGGAATCAGACCCAGGTCTCCCGCGTGGCAGGCGAGAATTCTACCACTGAATCACCAATGCTTGACGCACATTAAACTGCACCGCTGAAAAAAATCAGTCTGCATGGCAACATTATGTTTTCACAAGTGTCAGCAAAAAGGTAATTTTAGCCGTCTTCAAGCAACCCCGGATCCCAGTCTCTTGGGGTGCCTAGTGCACCAACAAACAAAATGGAGCTAACATGCATGACTGAAATCTAGTCGACCAGAAATAAGTTGTTTGCCTTAACACAAACATGCCCCTTTTGTGCAGGGGTTAATTCCAAATACTAGTGAAGGAAAAGTTAATTGGCTGGGAATCGGACCCAGGTCACCCACGCGGCAGACAAGAATTCTACCACTGAACCACCAATGCTTGATTGGGTCAAAATTGCACCAGTGAAAACAATCAGTCCGCATGGCCACATTATGTTTTCACAAATGTCAGCAAAAAAAGCTAATTACGAAAAGATGTAAAGGAAAACTGCATTGGCCAAGAACCGGACCCCGGTCTCAAGACTACGGGGTTGAGAGAGCACAAGACTCCAGGAAAGGGAAGAAGTTGAGTTAGTAACATGCATTAATGGGATGAGATTGCATGCAGATGGAGAGAAGGAGGAGAGAGGTGCTTAGTGCTCAAATCAAAATCAAAAAGAAGCAGAAACAGATAGTGGCAATAAAGTCAGATATTTTAATAAGTGGAAGAAACAATATGATTATATTATTAGAGTCTACTTGAAGCTTTTTATATTTGTCTCTCTCTCTCACTCACACACACAGTGTACTACCACGTTGTTCTGCATCCATCTCCTCCCAGCCCTTGACATTTAGCAGCCCCACAACACACACAGACACACACATACACGCCAAAAGGTCTACTTACTAATGCATATACACATCAACTTTCTTTTTGATTAACTTTATTTTGGATTAATGCATATACACATCAACTTTATTTTGAATTAATGAAAATACACATCATCTTTCTTTTAAGCTGCAGTTCTAGAATGTTAAGCTGCACTTCTAGAACAATAGGTTGAAGTTGTAAAATTTGAACATGCATTATCACCAGACTTTAGTTTGATCTGAGGAACAGGAGGTCAGCACAGGCCATGATCGTAGAATGCAGGCACATTTTAGTCTGTTAAATTACAGGGATTTTTACACTGGGATGGAACTGCTAATCTTGTGATTGACAGACGATCTTCCCCAATACAGCCACCTGATACGGTACAGAACTCAGGCATTCCCACTCTCTAAAACACCACCGCCCAACGTGGGGCTCGAACCCACGACCCTGAAATTAAGAGTCTCATGCTCTACCGACTGAGCTAGCCAGGCGCTTCTTAACCCTTTTGTTGTCCTTCGGGTCCTGGGGACCCGTGCAGTTTTACCCATAGTGTTGTCCTCCGAGTCCCCGGGACCCGTGGCGTTGTACTTTGGGTTCCAGGGAGCCGTAGCATTGTCCTTTGTGTCCCAAGGACCCTTGACGTGGTCCTTTGGGTCCCCGGGACCCATGACATTGTCCTTTGGGTCCATAGGACCCGTGGCATTGGCCTTGCGGATCCCAAGGACCCGTGGCATTGTCCTTCAGGACACGGGGACCCTTGACATTGTCCTTTGGGTCCCAGGGACCCGTGGTACACTCAATCGGTCGTATTAGTTCTGCTACCCTCGCATCGTCCTGCCTTTGAGTCCCTGAGATTCTGGCCAGTGGCTTGTAGTTGTAGTAAAAACAGGAAAGGCAAAGGCGAGTGGAAAGGGAGGTTAAAAAAAGAAAACTAAAGGCTTGACATTAGCCTACTAATTATTTTTATTACACACACACACACACACACACACACACACACACACACACAATATACACTTTAGACACATTTGTCTTCTTGTTGTCGTCATACGACGACGACGACAAAGATGATGGCCAAGGCCAAGTGGATGTTTAAGTTCAAGACGAAGAAGGACAAGAAGAAGAAGAAGTAGAAGAAGAAGAAGAAGAAGAAGAGGGTGGACATGCAAGGGACGAAGAAGAAGAAGAAGAAGAAGACGAAGACAAAGAAGTACAAGTAGGAGAAGACGACGAAGAAGAAGAAGAAAAAGAAGAAGTAGAGGGTAGTGAAGAAGAGGGGCAAGAGGAGGATGAGGAAACATTTGTGTCAAAAGATGGCAAAGTAAAATTGTCCTCGAAAACGTGTCATCCCAGTGTCCCTAGACCTCATTGCCACGCCACCGAAAAAGACAAACCCGACCAAGAAGAGGACACGACAGACGCGGCTGCCGCGCTGCTACTACAGCGCCCGGGACCCACTGAGTACGCCGCGGAACACGTCCACGACATAGTGTCTGCGTTTGGCCTGTTTGTCACGCGGCAAATCAAAGACATGGTTGTGGTCGCCACGAACCTCGAGGGTCAAAGGAGATGTGCCACTGCCGGCAAGTAGAAAGCGATGGACGTCACGGACCTGCAAGCCTACCTCGGGCTGCTGCTCCTCGCGGGCGTTTACCGGTCCCGCAACGAGGAGAGCCTGTGGCACGAGGAGAGAGGCAGGGCCATTTTCCGCGCCACAATGCCAATCAAGCAGTTTCACGCGTACTCTAGACTGTTGCGATTCGAAGACCGCAAGTCGAGAGCTGCCCGCCAAGCCTCGGACAAACTGGCGGCCGTACGAGAAGTGTGGGACGAGTGGACGCGGCAGCTGCCTCACCTCTACAACCCGGGCGCCGACGTGTCGGTGGACGAGCAGCTGGTGCCCTTTCGAGGTGTTGTAGTTGTTGCTTTGTTGTTGTTTTCGTTGGTTTTTTTGGACCATTGCCGTACAATTGTCTTTGTGTGTGTGTATGTGTGTTTGTATGTGTGTTTGTGTGTGTGTATGTGTGTGTGTATGTGTGTGTTACATTTTTTCTTACATCTCTTTCCATCATGTTCCATCTTCTTGTTTGGACACGCCACTTTACACAAAGTGTACAACTCATCCAGCTCATCCAGAACTTGGCCAATTTAGCTCGATTTGGCCTTAATTGTTTCTGGACATCTGTTCTTTTTAAACAGTTAAAAAGCCGGCCGGTTAGCTCAGATTGTATTGAATTCAGATCGCTGGATTCAGAGTCCAGAGTGCTAACCATTACACCATGGAACCTTTAAAAGTGTTGCAAGGGTTTGCTAGGCAGTTTCTGTCATAATATCCACATGTGTGATAGGCACATAACAATCACAACAATTATTGGCCAACTTAAGTCAGTTAGTTAGCTAAGCGTTCAGAGGATGTGGGAAAAAGCAAGTCAAGAACAGGTTTTGAAGGACTTGCCACAGACAGTGAATACAGCAGTAGATATGTCTACTGTGTACAAACACATGGTGAATTTATATCTGTTGAAAATGCTCACAAAACACTTTACTTGAAATTGCATTTCTTGCGCACATTTATTTCCCCTTAAAAAACAAAGAACTGCTAAGTACTTTATTCCCAGTATCACATCTCTCACATTAGTTCCAGATGAAGAGAGGGGTTGTCAGAAGTGGGATTTGAACCCACGCTTTCAGTGGAGACTGCAACCTGAACGCAGCGCCTTGGACCGCTCGGCCATCCTGACTGATTCATCGGACTTTCAGTAGGACCTGTCTCAAAAATTATATATATATTATAATATATATATATATATATATATATAATATATTATATTAAACATGTCATGATATAGTAGTTTCTCCGTCATCCATGTCATAGTTAACAAGGGAAGGTTTCTCAACTGTCAGCCCAAATATATGGAGACATGGAGACATGGAAGAAAGTCACCAGGGTGGCAATGTGCTCGACAATGGCAATACATTGCACGGGATGTGAAGGGAATGTGCAATACAGGCCAAATCCTATGGTGGGAATCAAGATCCACCAATGTTTCTGTCCACAATGTCAACCTGAATCCAGAAATGTCCCTGCCAGATGGGAAATAAACTGATAACTGTCTTCATGGTCTAAACGTGTCAAATTTTGCCATAAAATGCCCAGATTGAGTCCAGATGTGTCCATTGTGGTTCCTGATCCATGCTATTACCCTAAAAGTGCTAGGTTGAGGGCAACTGGACTTGGTAAAAGGTCCTCCACAGATGTTTTGTCTGTCATCCAAGAGACTTCTTAAGTGTTTTTTTTACACAGAAATGGTTGGACACAGAGCCCACTCCCCCTCCCATATCTGACAATCCAAAGCTAATAGGTCATTCAACAAGCAATTCTGATGCACTATACTGGCCCATTCAGGATGAGCACTGTGTACTCTGACTGCAGCAACACAAGTTCAAATTTCAGTGATCCCTAATTTGTGTGGTGATTACAAGACTGAATGCAAAGTGTGTATCCCCCATGTAACTCAAAGCCTATCACTTCCAGTCAATACTGTCAAATTTCGAGCTCCTTCCTATTACATTAACAACCAGGTGACCAACATACTGTTTACAATCTAAATGGCCAACCCTCTGAACCCGAGAGACTCGCCTACAAGCAAAAACAGCACCTCTGATTCATAGCTTAATCATTTAATAACCATAAAAGATAGAAACTTACCAAAAGTTGCAGCTAAAAGCTAACGAGTTAGCTGTTACGGAGGTCTCTTCCGGGTCTTTCTAACCTCTACAGGTGATTTTCTATCCAGCTTGGAACTTCCAGCCTTTTTCGGGGTCGTTGAGCATTAAATCCAAACCACTTTATGTCCATAATTCATCGCGTTTTTGCTTATTTATGCCACTAGCTCCCGGCTCCGTTCTGCCCTCTGTTTACGGAAGAGAAGGAAGTAATATGCCCATATATGGGAGACAACGTCACACAAAGAGTATGGAGTCCTAAAGAGGTCAATCTTCCTAGTCACACTGTGGTCACACTAGTCTAGTATGCGATATAAGATGCTGTAGCGGAACAAAATAGATATGTACCGTTTTAGAGAGGAACATGGCCCCACTGGTTTGAGATTTGGGATATATTTGGGCCTTATTTGAAGAATTGTAAATAGTATGTGCTTTATATGAGTTATATTGTTTATTATGTTTATTTTTGCATATAGAAGAACTGTTTTAGACACACAAATGTTTGTGTAGCATTGCTGTGTGTGTAATATCAATACATATGTCATTGTTATAAGTAAATGGCATAAGTAAATGTCATGAGGGCAAAAGCGTCTGGACTTTCTTTGAAAAAATGTATGTATTTTGTCAACTGTATAAGTTATAATGATTATTTCTTCATCGTGTGACTCCCAAGACATATGAGAAGTGTTTTAGAGAGGAAAATGGCTTAGGTTTTACTGTTCTGTCTGTGATATCAATACATGTCTGTGAGATTCATGTTCCGTTTTATTTATTTGTCTTTAAGGTCCTACAACCATTTTTAACATGCAAGTGACCTCACTGCAACCCAAATCTTCTAATAACCCAGTTTGTCCTAAAAAAAATGATGTTCATATCTTGACTGTAGACCACAGGGTTGATGTTTTACATGCTTTTTTATCAAATAAATCCAGACGGACAATGAACTGTAAAAATGGACAGAAGCTGCATTGTCCAGTGATGGTGGTATAGTGGTGAGCATAGCTGCCTTCCAAGCAGTTGACATGGGTCCGATTCCCTGCCGTTGCAGTAGTTTTCATTGTGTGGTTACTTGCTTTATTTGTCAAGAAGTAACCAGAAAGGTTACTTGCCAAACCCGATTTGATAAAACATTAGATCTCTGTTATGGTACAATTAAGGGAGCATGTCAATCAATCAAGCTGCCTCCATGAGGATCCACAGAAACAGGCAGTGCACTACGATTTGCACTTTGCCTTTGTTTGGTAACTACTAATAACCAATTGAAAAGTTTATGAACATTTGTGCAAAGAGGTAAAATGCTGCTTTTCAGGTTGTCGTGGCCGAGTGGTTAAGGCGATGGATGCAGGTTTGAGTCCTGCTGTCAACGAAAGGCATTGTTTAAGAGACAACCAACATTATTTCGGCATAACCGACATTTATTTTTCTTGCTTTACAACTTTTTAGGAATATTTCAACATACTTTTAAGGAAGTGACTATGACTTTTTATGTTTTTGTCGACATACTATACTATGACTTTCATGATTTTTTTGTCATACTATACTATGACGTTTTATAAATATTTCGACATACTATAGTATGACTTTTTATGAATTTTTGACATATTATACTATGACTTTCATGATTTTTTTTGTCATACTTAACTACGACATACTATACTATAATTTTTCTTTAAAAGGGGAATTAGCTCAAATGGTAGAGCGCTTGCTTAGCATGCGAGAGGTAGCGGGATCAATGCCCGCATTCTCCAGAGGACTTTAGATTCTTCTTGTTTTGCAACAAGAACCATAAATCTGGACTTGTTACGACATACTACACTACGACTTTTTAGGACTATTTCGACATATTATACTATGACTTTTTGTGACTTTTTATGAATTTTTTGACATACTTTAGCATACTTTACTTTACGACATACTACACTACGACTTTTTAGGAATATTTATACATACTATACTATGACTTTTTATGACATTTTATGAATATTTTGACATATTATACTATGACTTTCATGATTGTTTTGACATACTATAGTATGACTTTTTATAAATATTTTGACATACTATAGTATGACTTTTTATAAATATTTTGACATACTATAGTATGACTTTTTATGAATTTTTCGACATACTATACTATGACTTTTTATGACATTTAATGAATTTTTGTCATACTATACTATGACTTTTATGAATTTTTTGACATACTACACTATGACTTTTATGATTTTTTTCAACATACCATGACTAAGGGGGAATTAGCTCAAATGGTAGAGCGCTTGCTTAGCATGTGAGAGGTAGCAGGATCAATGCCCGCATTCTCCAGAGGACTTTAGATTCTTCTTGTTTTACAACAAGAACTATAAATCTGGACTTGTTACGACATACTACACTACGACTTTTTATGTTTTTGTCGACATACTATCCTATGACTTTTATGACTTTTTTGAGATACTAAACTATGACTTTCATGATTTTTCCGTCATACTATACTATGACTTTTTATGATTTTTTGTTATACTAAACTATGACTTTTTATGACATTTTATGAATTTTTGACGTTATACTACAATTTTTTATGAATTCTTGACATACTATACTCTGACTTTTTTTGAATATTTGTCATATTATACTATGACTTTTTTTGAATATTTGTCAGATTATACTATGACTTTTATGATTTTTTGACACGTTATAATATTACTTTTATGATTTTTTGTCATACTAAACTATGACTTTCATGATTTTTTTGTCATACTATACTATGACGTTTTATAAATATTTCGACATACTATAGTATGACTTTTTATGAATTTTTCGACATACTATACTATGACTTTTTAATGACATTTAATGAATTTTTGTCATACTATACTATGACTTTTATGAATTTTTTGACATACTACACTATGACTTTTATGATTTTTTTCAACATAATATGTCTCTTTTTGAAAAGGGGGAATTAGCTCAAATGGTAGAGCGCTTGCTTAGCATGCGAGAGGTAGCGGGATCAACGCCCGCATTCTCCAGAGGACTTTAGATTCTTCTTGGTTTACAACAAGAACTATAAATCTGGACTTGTTACGACATACTACACTACGACTTTTTATGTTTTTGTCGACATACTATCCTATGACTTTTATGACTTTTTTGAGATACTAAACTATGACTTTCATGATTTTTCCGTCATACTATACTATGACTTTTTATGATTTTTTTGTTATACTAAACTATGACTTTTTATGACATTTTATGAATTTTTGTCATACTAAACTATGACTTTTATGAATTTTTGACATGTTATACTACAACTTTTTATGAATTTTTGACATACTATACTCTGACTTTTTTTGAATATTTGTCATATTATACTATGACTTTTTTTGAATATTTGTCATATTATACTATGACTTTTATGATTTTTTGACACGTTATAATATGACTTTTATGATTTTTTGTCATACTAAACTATGACTTTCATGATTTTTTTGTCATACTATACTATGACTTTTTATGAATTTTTCGACATACTATACTATGACTTTTTAATGACATTTAATGAATTTTTGTCATACTATACTATGACTTTTATGAATTTTTTGACATACTACACTATGACTTTTATGATTTTTTTCAACATACTATGACTCTTTTTGAAAAGGGGGAATTAGCTCAATTGGTAGAGCGCTTGCTTAGCATGCGAGAGGTAGCGGGATCAATGCCCGCATTCTCCAGAATACTTCAGATTCTTCTTGCTTTACAACAAGCACTATAAATCTGGACTTGTTACTTATTAATATTGTTACTTGTTAATATTTCAACATATTATACTATGACTTTTTATGTTTTTGTTGACATACTATCCTATTACTTTTATGACTTTTTTGACATACTATACTATGCCTTTTTATGATTTTTTTGTTATACTAAACTCTGACTTTTAATGACATTTTATGAATTTTTGTCATACTAAATTATGGTGTTTATGAGTTTTCTACATGTTATACTACGACTTTTTATGAATTTTTTACATACTATACTCTGACTTTTTATTACATTTTATGAATTTTTGTCATACTAAACTATGACGTTTATGAATTTTCGACATACTATACTATGACTTTTTATGAATATTTTGACGTACTATACTATGAGTTACTACGAGGCTTTGAATTTAATTAATTTGTGGATGAAAATATATTTCAAACTGAATCATTGTTTTTTTTGACACACACACACTCAAGCACACGCACACAAACAAGCACACTCACACGCACACACACTTTATGAATAAACCTCAGATAGTTCAACCTGTTTTATTAGGAAGTTGTTTTACACTCTTTCAAAGTAAAACATTCCTGCAACAAAACCTAAATAAGGTGCTCGGGTTTGAAAACTGATGCAAACAGAAAAATAAAAACAAAACTGAGTTCTTCTGTTCTCCAACAAGAAATAAGGAAGAATAAAAGGATCTGTCTCTGTCTTCACGATATCAGGTTGGCAATAATGAGCCAATCCCTTATTAAAATTTTTATCAACACCCTTCACTCTTTGCAATTTTGCTCTGACATTGTTTATTTTAGAAAATTGTAACCAGCATTAAATGAGTAGTTTTAGGTCTGTGTGAATGTGGGCCGAGTATTTACCTCGGCTGAACTTGTGAACATCTCTTTGGCATATTCCCAGTCTGATCAAGTCCAGGTGCTGGAAAATCTGTGATTCACGTTTTGAGGGAATGGGATCTGCATGTGCTTTCTTACCAGAAAGTTTCTGGAGGTCCAAATGGCATCTTTGATGGCGGCCATGGTGAGCCACTGATTTGCAAAGTTACATGCTGGTATCTGTTTCTTTGGCCTGACGGATGGACAAACGACACAAAAGCATAATACTTCTTGCCAAGACATAACAAGAAACAAAAAAAGAGGCGGGGGAGACAGAGTTAAGCCCTGAAAGAATAGAGAACTACAGACAAAAGATGTGAAATAGTGCCAAGTGTTACCAGAAGAGTTGGAAAAAAACTAGAACTTTAAAGTACAAACCTTTCTTCAAGAACTCTTTATTGTGCTCACATTGGCCCTCATTTCTGAAACGTGCATACGACCTAAAACCGGCGTAGGACGGGCGTACGCCGATTCCTACGCAAAGTTTGGCAAAGTATGTGGAGTACATAAGTCTCCACATACATTGTTTTTATTAAGATTGAAGACCAAATTTTACGAAATTTTCCCAACCATCGTGAGTACTTTCGTAGCCTCGTTGGCGCAGTAGGCAGTGCGTCAGTCTCATAATCTGAAGGTCGTGAGTTCAACCCTCACACGAGGTGTTTCAAAACAAAAAAAACAACTGATACTGGAAATACAGTGACTTTCAGGTGGTTGAATACTGGCACAAGCACATGAATGGAAGTTGTGATTCTGTGGTTATTTCTGAGATTGAGACAAGGAGAGGCATTCTTGCATTCTTTAAGAGGGTGGGGAGAAGTCTACCTCAAACGGTTGGGGGTGAGAGAAAGAGACAGACAGAGAGAGAAGAGACATGGAAAATTGTAGCAGAGGGTGTCGAGCAGGGACATGGAGGCAGCAGGTGACTCTAACCACCGATCTAAACTCCTTAACAGTAGGAGTAGGGCAGGTCACCACTACATCGTAGTGATTTGTGATTATGCAACATGTTACCCAGAGGCTTTCTCCCTCAGAAACACCAAGGCTAGACAAGTGGCCAATAGTTTACTTCAACATTTTTCAGAGTCTTAACAGCAGCTAAATAATAGAAGCAAGATGATTTTCATGGGCCGTGGACAGCGACTGAGACGACAGGACTCCCCCGGACTGTGACCAGGACCGATCAAAAAATGTCATTGGGAAGGGTGTGGGAAACAAATTGGCCAGACACAGTAAGGAAAGTTAGTTAGAGAGTAGGATACTGGAGACTTAGAGGACTAACACTAGAAGCAATGGTTTTAATCATCAAGGCAGTGATTTTACCTTTGCTTTTACTCATCAGCTCTGTTTTTATCCCACCCAGAAAATGATTTTAGACCTGGAACAAGCCATCTTTTATTTCCTGTAAAGGTCTAAGTGGGAACGAGTACAAAGAAGAGTGATGAAGAAGCCAAAGGACAAAGGAGGAAAAGGAGTGCCGGACCTGTTATTGTTTTTAGGGAGCAGATTTACAGCTATACACATAACAGCAGCCACGGCCCCATCCAGAAATCCTAAGACTGCAGCTATGGCACAGTTCTGGATGGGATCATACCTCAGAAGATTAAAGACCTTACCCTCTGATGTTAAAGTAACTGTGTCTTTAATCCTTAACCTTGAGCAAGATGATGAATGAATTAATATCAGATTATGATATTGATTTGTTTTGTTTTACTGAAACCTGGCTGGGTGATGGAGAATATGTTAGTCTAAATTAATCCAACCCTCCTAGTCATACTAATACCCCCATTCCTCGAGGCACAGGCCCAACTGATGACTTCTTATGACCTTATTCCGCTCTCCGAGGGCGCTAATCAACAAGTTTCCCTCCATTAACTTGCATGCTCTCTAGCTTGACACATTCTCACAGTTGGAGCTCTTAGAAATACCATGTGCAAACAACAAGAATAATAAAGTAAATCACAATGCGAACCTTTTCTTTACAAAATTCAAATGGATGAATGATTAATAACTTACAAGTTTTTACCGCTCTGACGATGCGTGAGCAACACATTGTGAAGAGAGTATGACCGGAAGTGTAGCGTCAAACATCATAGCGTAAAACATTTCAAAATAAAAGCAGAACCGACCACAAATAACACTAGAACTGCAATGTATTGTTAACATAAAAATATAATACTGTGTAGGAGAATAGAATTGCAATTTATCAGAGACATTTACAGATCTTACCCTTTGATCTTAAAGTACCTGGTAGGGATGAGCGAGTACAGCATTATCTGTATCTGTATCTGTACTCGGACTGGGGCCTAACCCGGAAGTGGACAGGGTTTAACCCGGAAGTGGGTTGGGTTGTCTGGAAATCGGTGGGGCTTTAACCAGTATGTTATTTTAAGCATGCAATAGATACGGGTTGAACAGAAATTGTTGTATTTATTGCTGATTAGAAAAGTATTTCCATGACAACACACTTTTTGTGTGTAGGGGAGGGGTACTGTGACTAGCCTATCACAGAATAGTATAGGGGAGGGGTGCTGTGACTAGCCTATCACAGAATAGTGTAGGGGAGGGGTGCTGTGACTAGCCTATCACAGAACGCAGACACAGTCAGCTACACGTCAGTCAGATTTTTTAACAATCCGAGCACAGATATGGACTCGTATTACTCGTATTATTCTTGTATTTGGCAAAAGTGCTTTATCCGTACCGGATACTCGTTTCTGCCGAGTATCCGGCTCATCTCTAGTGTCTAACAACTCTGTGCACTTTACCCATGTCCTGCTTTACTCAGCAGTTGAAAAGGATTTGTGCAAATTTGTATAGCACAGTGTTGTGGGATGTCGTGACCTCCTTGCATTTATGTTAATTAATGCAAAAATCAGTCTCAATTTCCAGATGGGTTGCAAGATTTGCAGTGAATATCACATTGTCTAGTGATGGTGGTGTAGTAGTGAGCATAGCTACCTTCCAAGCAGTTGGTTTATCACCACTTTTTGAGTCGTCGTGGTCGAGTGTTTAAGGCACTGGACTAGAAATCCATTGGGGTCTCCCCACGAAGGTCCAAATCCTGCCGACAATGAAAGGCATCCTTAGCGTTGGTAGCAAACCAATGACACATCACATTATAAAAAATCTCAGTTGTGCCTTCGTGAACAATATTGTATTATCCCATAGGTACTGAAAGCCTGATTTAGGGTCTTAGCCTTCCCATTTAGGGTCAGGTGTTCTCCTCCCATGCTGAACACAGCCTGAGCCAAGGCCCGCTTTCCCCTCATGAGTCACCCCAGTGGGCGCTGTAGATCACTGCCTGATAAGGCCAACAGAACCACATTATCTGCGAAGACCATAAAAGGAATTCTAAGGTGCCCAGACTTGACACACTGCTGCGCCTTGAGACGTGTTGGTCATGTCCAGGAGTTGTACTCTTTCCATCGCTTGACAATATTCCCTTTTAGGATCAAGAGTTCTTCTCCCACGCTGAACACAGGCTGAGCCAAGGGCCACTTTCCCCTCAAGAGTAGTCTGTGTGTAGTATTGTGACAGGCGGAGATACTGTCCATTATACTAACGAGGAATGGCCAAGTTTAAAATTTGGCACATCATTCGATAGGTGGCGCTATTCCAGCATTTAGGCCACATCCACTTTTGTACTTTATAGTACAAACCTTAAAGTAAACACTTGGCACTATTCCACAACTTTTGTCTATAGTTCTCTATTTTGTCAGGGCTTAACTCTGTCTAACGCAACTCTTTTTTTTGTTTCTTGTTATGTCCCGGCAAGAAATATTATTCTTTTGGGTTGTCTGTCCATCTCTACATCAGAATCAGAAATACTTTATTGATCCTCGAAAGGAAACTTTGGAAAAACAAGATCCTTCGAGCCGGACTTGAACCAACGACCTAAGGATTTCAGCTTTATGCGTCTACAGTCCTCCGCTCTACCAACTGAGCTATCGAAGGGAGTTAGCACATGCTTATGCACTTCCCATTCTTGTGAATGTGAAAACACAGGACCCCCTGGAGGGAATTTCTGACTCATCAGGGGCTGTAGCTCAGTGATAGAGCACACTTTGAGTCTCAATGCCCAGATGTATTACAAGATTTGAAGTGAACAATGCATTGCCCAGCGATGGTGGTATAGTGGTGAGCATAGCTGCCTTCCAAGCAGTTGACCTGGGTTCGATTCCCAGTCATCGCAGTAGCTTTCTTTGAGTTGTGTTAATTGCTTTTTTTTCCAAGAAGTCAGCAGAAGGTTACTTGCCCAACCTGGTTTGATAAAATCTCTTTGAGCTGCATGATTATGGCCGAAATGATAACGACAATTAGTTTGATCAATATGGAGATCACAATTAATTATCACAATTATTTGATGATTTTCTACTCCAAAGTGCTGGAAAGGAAGGTTTCACCAATCGTTGAACCTCAGGTTAACAAGGAACAATCCCAGCAAGGTGATTGACGGATGATTCCAGTTACTTCACCCAGTTCAGGCCAAATGACACAGCTGTAAGAGACCACATTGGTTGGCTTCCAGCTATGTAATATATGCACAACATAGTAGTGGGATTTGAACCCACGCCTCCAGAGAGCGGAGAGTGGAGCCTTAATCCAGCGCCTTAGACCACTCGGCCACACTACCTGCACTTCGTGTTAGACACAGGGACCGTAACCAACGGTATGCTTGTTAATGTTATGGAAAAAAAACCTTTGCAAGTAAAAAGCCAATACTTTATTAAAAACTGCTAATATATTATTTAAAAAAATTATCACACTTTTTCATTTTTCGCTGGCATTGTTGATTATTAGAATATTGTAACCAGCATTAAGTGAGTACGTTTAGGTCTGTGTGAATATGGGCTGAGCATTTACCTGGGCTGAATTTGTGAACATCTTCTTTTGCATATTTACTGTAAAGAGCCATTACTCCTCCAACTGCCAACTATTGTTCTAGAGACAATAGGATATACAGTTTTAGATTGCAAGGTAACTGTCCAAGACCAAAGACTACACGGAAATACCTCAAGTGAACAAAACAGCCAAAATTCGCAGCATATAAAACCACTCTTTAAAATATGTTCATGTACCATTCAAAAACAAAAGTACAATCATAAAACACATACTACTTAGATACTGCAGCCATCCTGATCACAGGCACGGGGGGGGGGGTCTGCATGGGCTTTCTTACCAGCAAGTTTCTGGAGGTTCAAATGGCATCTTTGTTGTTAACAAAGCTTAGCCACTGTGTGAGCCACAAAGTGTATAGCTGTAAATCTGCTCCCTAAAAACAATAACAGGTCTGGCACTCCTTAGGCTTCTTTGTTAGCTACAAACGTCCCTGGGTGGACTTGAACCACCATCCTTTCGGTTAACAGCCAACTGCGCTGACCTATTGCGCCACAGAGACTGCGCCTGTCTGATGTTTTCTGAGCAGGAGCTCGATCTTTAAGCCACAAGCATTTGCTTTATGGCTTTTTGAGGTTGCGCTGCACATTTATGCTTATCAGGCTATTTCCCTGTTCCCCAGAAATTGGGGAAGCTGACTCATGCGGAAATGTAGAAGCTGGACGTGCATTGTACTGTTCTTACATGTCAATTGGATTCTGACTTTAAATTCAAACATTTGGCATCCAAGAAAATTCTGGAACTGATGATGTATCAGTCATTTTGCTGGTGGTTTCTTGGTCACAGCAACAAGATTGATCATTGACATACAGTTGCACGCCCCGTATCACAAAACTGTTGGGTGGGGCCTTGTGTATTTGCTTGTATTACATCAAGTGACCTGCATACCAACCACCATCAGAGATGGCAAAAGTACTCACTGCCCATACTCAAGTAGAAGTACAGATAATTGTGTTAACAAATACTCTGGTAAAAGTAGAAGTACTGATTTAACTTCTTTACTCAAGTAAAAGTAACAAAGTACAGGCTTAGCAATTTACTTAAAAAGAGTGAGAAGACTCGCCCCAATGGTGCTATTAAAAACCTCCTTCACGATTCTGGCGGGGACAACGTCTAAGGGACAGTTGGCAGGTTTCATGTGTTGTACAACCTCAACACAGGCTTAAATTCCTCAAACACAGCTGAGTGTGTAGGAGAAGCAGATAATAATACCTTAAAATTAGCACTGGTTATTTCCCAGATAGATGCTACTTTGTCAATAAAATAACCAAGACATTTCTCACATGTACTAATTGACACATCTGTGGGAGCAGAGGTGCATGGATTTATGACGGAGTTAATAGTATTAAATAACAATCTAGGTTCGTGGCAATTGCTAGCTATGACAGAAGAGAGATGCTGCATCTTCACCACCTTCACAGCATTCTGGTATGTGATAGACTGTCCCTTAATACATCCAGTGTCACATGTAGATTGTCTTTCCATCTTTGTTCAGCTTGTCTGCAGTGTTGCCTAAGGGCCCTTGTGGTGTCATTTAGCCAGGGGTCTGCCTTAGGTTTAACAGCTTTAATCTGATAAGGGGCAATAGAGTCAGAGTATACAGTGCTCATCCTGAATGGGCCAGCATAGTGCATCAGAACTGCTTGTTGATGGTCTATTAGCTTTGGAACCCCCCTTTCCCCACAGCTTTCAATTGTCAGATATGGGTGGGGGAGTGGGCACTGTGTCCAACCCTTTCTGTGTAAAAAAAACAGCTAAAGAAGTCTCTTGGATGAGAGACAAAACTTCTGCGGAGAACCTTTTACCAAGTCCAGTTGCCCTTGGCCTAGTTGTGAACTTTTGGGGTAATAGCATGGATCAGGAACCAAAACGGACACATCTGGACTCAATGTGGACATTGTACGGAAATATTTGACACATTTAGACCACAAAGACAGTTATCAGTTTATTTCCCATCTGGCAGGTATATCTGTGGACTCAGTTGGACATTTTGAAGATAATTGCACAATGTTGATCCAATTGTCAGGTCTATTTCCCATCTGGCAGGGACATTTCTGGATTCAGGTGGACATTGTTGACAGAAACATTAGTGGATATTGATTCCCACCATAGGATTTGGCCTGTATTGCACATTGCCTTCACATCCCGCGCAATGTATTGCCTTTGTCAAGCACATTGCCACCCTGGTGACTTTCTTCCATGTCTCCATGAACGCCCATATATTTGGACTGACAGTTGAGAAACCTTCCCTTGTCAACTATGACATGGATGACTGAGAACCTACTATATCACGACATCTTTAATTTACTATATTAAATTATAATTTTTGAGACAGGTCCTACTGCATTTGTTGGATCAGTCAGGATGGCCGAGCGGTCCAAGGCGCTGCGTTCAGGTCGCTGTCTCCACTGGAGGCGTGGATTCAAATCCCACTTCTGACAGCTACTGTTTTTCTGAGACATGATATTTCCAATGATATTGGGAATAAAGAACTTAGCAGTTCTTTGTAATTAAGAGGACATGAATGTGCACAAGAAACGCAATTGTAAGTGCAGCATTTTGTGAGCATCTTTATTGTCAACAGATGTAAAGTTACCATGTGTTTGTACATAGCAGACATATCTACTGCTGTATTCACTGTCTGTGGCAAGTCCTTCAAAACCTGTTCTTGACTTGCTTTTTTTCCACATCCTCTGGATGCTTAGCTAACTAAATGACTTAAGTTAGCCAATAATTGTTGCTTTTTCATCCTTGTTGTGATTGTTGTGTGCCTTCAATAGCACACATGTGGATATCATGAAAGAAACTGCCTAGCATACCCCTGCAACACTTCTAAAGGTTCCATGGTGTAATGGACCTTGGAGTAGAGTTTACCAAGGAGCCTGCGCATAGTGATACTCCTGTAATGGGCAGATGCCATTCTTCTTGAAGAGGGGAGCAACCACCCTGGTCTGCCACTCCTTAGGCACTGCCACAGACCTCCACGCAATGTTAAAGAGGTATGTCAACCAAGACAGCCTCTCCTTACAATATTTCTTAACGAATTTAATCAATCCCTGGGGCTTTCCCACTGTTGAGTTCTTTAAACAGTAAAACTAAGGGTATTTTTACTACTGTAAAACTAAGTTACAGTAAGGGTATTATACTGTAAAAAAACATGTGCAGTTATGATACTGTAATCAGGAAGTTACAGCACGTTGCCAGTAAGTTAACGCAAATATACAATAAAAAGTCTAACAGTGTTCAGACAAACATCATTGACTTTCTTTCTTGTAAAAAACACAACTTCCTGGACTTTCTTTACAATATAGTCTGTACATGTCCCTTGCTTCCAAATTCCCATTTTTCATGGGCTGAATCTCAACTAGCACTGACTCTGCAGAGAGAGCCAATCAGAGCTGATCAGCAACAGCTGTGCTACCTGCATGATGGTTTTTACCTGGCATGTAGCACAGGAACCAGTTTCTCTTGGTGACTGGAGTGATGGCAGCTGTTTGGGTCTTTGTTGTTTGTGTGCTGACTGTTTGGATTAACAAAGGTTGTTACATTTCTTCTGTTTGAAGCTTGTATTCAAATATGTAGTGGAGTATAGCGAATGTAAAGAGTAGGGTAAATTACTCAATTACTGAAATGAAATTTAGCAAGTTCATGATATGTGGCGTCAAACAGCAGAAACATTTGATTAACCGCAGTTGCATTGTCCTCAGGCTTGAGTTTGCCAGTTGGCGGCACAAATGAAAGACATGATGATGCGCTGCAGAGGAGAATGATTAGAGGTAAGAACATTAGTGACAGAATCTTTATAGAGCTACTTACGGATACTAACTGAATTTATTTTGAACTGCAGATGTGTCTCCCAATGATATCTCCATGAAGAGGGCCTTTGCACTTCTCCAGTCAATGGAGTCCATGTTGATCCAAGCTGCTAAAAAAGGTGAGCAGGTTCTATGAAACCATATTGGGAAAATGCTGCAAATGTGTTTTACAGCTGAGGTTCTTTGTGGCACAATGTAGTAAATTAAGGTTAAGTTGTCTGGCTTTTGGAACGGGGATTCCAACCCATGTTTAATTTAAGCTATTTTGACCATACAATGTGGGTATAAAGCTGGCTTCTCAAATTATTCAGACATTTATATAGTCAGTCAGCCAACTTAAGCTAAGGTGGCTCTGTAGAGATTGTGTAATTTCCCAAACCAAGTAAATGCAGCACATGAACACAACTGCTGTGCTAACTTAATCTCAATACAGATTCTGTAATGATGTAAACAAACGCCACTGGCCTAATTACCAATTAAATGTTTTGGAGGTATCAAGTCTTAAAAGGAAGTCTTAATACTTTACTTTTTAATCAAAAACAAAGAAGCCTTAATGGTAAATTATTTACAGTATTAATGTCAAGGGTAGTTGGGAATTAACGATTTCTACGTATTTTTCAGCACAACTGGAAACCAATGAAGTAGAAGCTGAGGCAGCTATTCAAAAACTTGCAGATGTTCAATTGCCCCTGAACGGACCCAAACCGCTGGCTGCCAACCAGACGCTGGGCGACCAGGCTGCCAACCAGACGCTGGGCGACCAGGCTGCCAACCAGACGCTGGGCGACCAGGCTGCCAACCAGACGCTGGGCGACCAGGCTGCCAACCAGACGCTGGGCGACCAGGCTGCCAACCAGACGCTGGGCGACCAGGCTGCCAACCAGACGCTGGGCGACCAGGCTGCCAACCAGACGCTGGGCGACCAGGCTGCCAACCAGACGCTGGGCGACCAGGCTGCCAACCAGACGCTGGGCGACCAGGCTGCCAACCAGACGCTGGGCGACCAGGCTGCCAACCAGACGCTGGGCGACCAGGCTGCCAACCAGACGCTGGGCGACCAGGCTGCCAACCAGACGCTGGGCGACCAGGCTGCCAACCAGACGCTGGGCGACCAGGCTGCCAACCAGACGCTGGGCGACCAGGCTGCCAACCTGACGCTGGGCGACCAGGCTGCCAACCTGACGCTGGGCGACCAGGCCGCCAACCTGACGCTTGTTACCTTGTCAACCTGATGAGCCTTTGACATGTTTCTGCATGTACCTACTTATATCTGTGGTGATATTAAACTGAACTGATTTTACCATACTTCTCTGATAAATTGTAAGCTATGAATGATTTAATCTGCCAGGAAGCACAACGGTTTCTTTTTGCCATTACTTTATGCATGCCTCCAAACTAAAACAATTGCACAAAAAGGTGATCACTTAGGGATCAACACTTCAAATTTTACATGGTAAGTTTCTTTATCAGAAATGAATTTCTATTAACCAAAATAATGGGTTTAAAATTTTATTATTGATGAAATTTATGAATTTTAGGGTTTTAAAATACATAGTGTTTGGTTTTCCTAGGTCAATTTTTGACCTGTTGGTCCAATGGAACACTATTGTGCTTTATAGCAGATGAGCACATGTAAAGACCCACTAAAACACCTGCACACATACACGGGCCCCCACAAACACACAATAATACAAACAGCAGCTGCAAACTACCTCATGTAATGGTAACATTGTGCTTTCCAACACATGGAAATGCACACAGTACCAGAGACCTGCAAAAGATCACATTGTGCTCTCCTAAATAAACCTGCGCACACACACCTGGGGAAATGGTTATATATTGTACTTTTCAACAGATGGAGACATCAGTTCCAGATTATTTTTTTTTGTCTTTTTTTTTGCGATTATTGCAGTCCAAAATGCCAGATTTTTGCGGGAGCTTTTGTAAAGCTTTGTCTTGCAATAAAAGTTGCAATGTCTTTGTTTTTTTAAATGTTTAAAAATAACTGGAGGAAAATAAAATTACTCTAGGCTAAATGTTTGTACTAATCTTCTAGAAAAAGGCTTAGGATGCTGCAAATGTGTAATATGAAACTGGCTGGAGGATTTAAGACTATTTGTTGAATTAATCGAATTTGAACATGTGTCTGTGGCTTGTTTATCTTTACATTGTTAATTCCTCACCTGGCCTCGGACACATTCCTATGGTTTGATAAAGTATTTGACTTTGACGCATCACTGCACTTATTATGATTGTAGCTGTTCTCAGTTTAGGTCATCCTGTACGATACGTCTCCAGTTTTTCCTGCATCCCCCATGTGTGTCATACTGAGACAAAGACTGGCACGTGGGACTGCTTGGATTAGTTGAAGTCAGGGGAGACTCTGGTTATTGGTCAAATTTACGGAAAAGTTGCAGTGATTGGTCAAAATTGGGGGTCGCACCAAAGTCACGGTGATTGGTTGAATTTGTGTGAATTGTACAATTACGACATTGCGAAATGCTGGAGGGACTGACACACACAGTTGTGTGTTCAGAATAATAGTGAATAAAACAGTGAATAATTATCAAAATCATCCTTAGAATAGCTTTTAATTCCATAACATAAATACACTGGGAACGCTGCACATTCAATTCCAAATCACACTTACGTTATGACCTTAATAGTGTATGTGTGTGTGAGTGAGACTGTGTGTGTGTTTGTCTGTGTGCGTGTGTGTGTGTGTGTCTTTGTGAGAATGTATGTGTGTATATATGTTTCTGTGTGTGTGTACGTGAGAATGTATGTGGGTGTGATTGTGTGTGTGTGAGTGAGAGTGTGTGAGTGTGTGTAACATGGTCGCCAGGAAGTCCTCCTGGTGTTCTAACACTGTCGAGATAAGCCTCTTTAAACCATATTATTCTGCTTTTTAAATACAAAATTTAAAAAATACAATGTTCAGTGCAAATCTTGTAACACAGACTGAAAATAAAGGATAAGAGATACATTTGTGGTGACTTCCAGTACCTATGAGATAACACAACATTGTTCATGGAGGTACATCTGCAATTTGATAGTCTGTGATGTGTCATTGGATTGCTACCACTCTTAAAGCCTGCCTTTTGCTGTCAGAAGGATTTCAACCTGCGCGGGGAGCCCCCCAATGGATTTCTAGTCCATCACCTTAGCCACTCGGCCACAATAATCTGAAAAGCAGTGCCATACCTGTTTGGACAAATGTTCATAAACTTTTCAATTGGTTAGTAGTAGTTACCAGACACGGGCAAAATGGAAATTGTAGTGCACTGTCTGTGTCTGTGGATCCATGTAGAGTCAGCTTAATTGATATGCTCCCTTTTTGGTTGGATAAAACACAACAATAAACAGTTAAAAAATAAAAACAGATAAAACACAAGAATAAACAGTTAAAAAATAAAAACAGATAAAACACAAGAATAAAAAGTTACAGGGCAGTATACAAAATTAAACATTAAAGAAATGAATAACCATTTAAAGAAAGGCAACATCAAGAAGAATGGTCTTCAGCCTTGATTTAAAAGTTATTGAAGATGAAAGCATAGCCAAGTCTTTCCAAATCCTGTTGACACATACGTCCTTTAACCCTTGATATTTTCTTAAGGTGATGATAGGCTGACTTTGTAATTGTCTTAATGTGGCTGTTAAAATTTAAGTCAACGACTTCACCAAGATTTCTGGCTTTGCAATCTCTGCAAAAAAATTTACTTTTGGAAATTGATCTTAATGCCTTAATATAATAAAAAGGAAAAAGAAAAAGACAACGTTTAAGGACACCAACTGTCTTGTCCAGCGATGGTGATATAGTGGTGAGCATAGCTGCCTTCCAAGCAGCTGACCTGGGTTCGATTCCCAGCCATCGCAGTAGTTTTCATTGTGTGGTTACTTGCTTTATTTGTCAAGAAGTAACCAGAAAGGTTACTTGCCCAACCCGATTTGATCAAATATTAGACATTTGTGCAAACAGGTATGAGTATTGTTTTCAGGTTGTTGTGGCCGAGTGGTTAAGGCGATGGACTAGAAATCCATTGGGGTCTCCCACGCAGGTTCAAATCCTGCCAATGACGAAAGGTTTTTTCCAGAATAATGGCAAACCAATGACACATCACAGTAACCCTAATTTCACTTGTGCCTTCATGGACATTGTTGTGTTACTTCATAGGTACTGGAAGCCAACTTTCTCCACCATTTCTTATCTGTCTGTGTTTCAAGATTTGCAGTGAGCGTTGTATTGTCCAGCAGAAAGGGAACAGGTGTGGGAACTTTTTGACTATGATTTATATCGTAGCAGTGCAATCATTTTGCCCAGGTTTAATTTCCAGCTACCGTAGTTGCATTTACAGGTTTTAAAGCCATCAACAACACATTTCAATTTCCTTGCGAGAGTCATCCCAAAAGGATTAATAAAGATTAGTCTGAGTCGATCTCAGAAAAAAGTCAAAAGAATTCCAAAATCTTCAGGGGATGTAGCTCAGTGGTAGAGCTCATGCTTTACATGTATGAGGACCTGGCATCTCCAGCAGGTATTATGGTAGAGTCTTTAAAAGAGCTGCAACAGATATTACCTCCTGTGGTAATCTGACTGGTAGACAGCACAACAAGCACTTTAAACGTACATGTTTTACAGTTTCTATTTACAGTATTTATCACCTGTAGTGTAGTATATTTACTGTATTACACTCCAGTTTTTATGGGTGTTACAGCAGGAATAAAAGTGTATGAGCACTGTCTTTATTTATGGATGAAATAATCTCAACATGACATTAAGTTTACTCTTCAGCAGGTGGAGAGACATTTCACTTCAGACACTTGGAAATATACTGCTGATACAAAACACAGAATTAGCAGAGGATGGTTTCGATCCATCGACCTCTGGTTATGGGCCCAGCACGCTTCCGCTGCGCCACTCTGCTCTGCTAGCACCAACTAGGGCTGGAAATGTGTGATCGACATTTTGAGGGGAGTTTGGGAATCTGTGGCAACCAAGGTTCCAACATTTTACGGCTTGTAAAGTTACACATTTGGTAGACCTTGCAACTATCTTTTATTTGAGCTCCCTGATTACTCACACATTGATCATTCACATGTAAGACTTGTGATTGGCTGGTGTTTTAAAAAAAGGGCATTGTGAGTACAGATATAAACATCAGTAAGGAGTCAACCAAGTTGCCTCTTATCATTTTAGTTTGGACACCCAGTGAGGCTTACAATGTAAAGAGAGGAGCCTGGTCGGGCTAGAACTCTCCTCTGCTGGATCGGGCTGTACTGCACCGCCTAATGAAAATATACACCCTTGACATATGGATACTCCTAATATTAATATATAGGCTTATATTGCAATCTCGTCAACCTACATGTAGGTGTACCTATATTTAAATAAACACACAGTAGCAAAGCTTATGCAGCGTTTTTTAATTTTACCTGTGTTTTTTTCTGTGAGGGACAACTCTGTCCGGCTTATTTATGTAGCATGGAAGCTAGCGTTAGCTAACTAGCAGCCAGCCTGCTTCCAAACAAATACTTTTTAATTATCTCAACACTTTTTAACAGTCAAACTGAAACACTGGCGGTGAGCTCCAGGTCCTGCAGCTGCAGACGGACATGGATAGCTTCAGACCCGCTCACCACTAGTGTTGTTGGAATAGCAAGCTAGCGTTAGCAAACTAACCCCGCTTATAAATAAATACATTTTAATTATCCTAACACTTTAAACAGTCAAACTGAAACACTGGCGGTGAGCTCCAGGTCTTGCAGCCACGGACGGACCGCCATCAATGGGTATAATGCGTGCCTTTTAAATTACATTTTTATTTTTTTTAAGCGGGCTTGTTGGTTAGTTTGCTAACGCTAGCTTGCTATTCCCCCAACACTGGCGGTGGGCTCATGGGGGGTTGCGCCGCTGCTATCGGGTCTGGAGCTTTCCATGTCCCGCTGGAGATCAGATCCCGTTGAGGTCGGCAGCGGAGATTTCTAGCGATGTTTCCCCGCTGGCCGAGCCCCACTGACGGCGGATCGTCTGCAGCACCTGGAGCTCAGCGCCAGTGTTTCAGTTTAACTGTTAAAAAGTGTTGAGCTAATTAAAAGGTATTTACAGTATTTAGAAGCGGGCTGGATGCTAGTAAGCTTATGCTAGCTTTCATGCTACATAAATAAGCCGGACAGAGTTGTCCCTCATCTGGGGATAAAAACCCTGCTGGCCCCTCCCCCCCATCCTGTTGGCTCAGAGCTCCACAGACTAAGTCCACAGGTACAACTTAGTTTTGCACCAAATGTATCGCAAGAAGTGTTGCAAAAGTCGAGAGGTGCAGACTCGCCGCTGTGGAAAAGTGACTGAAGTGAAAAAAAAAATGAAATAAAGTACAAGTACAGAATTTTTTCTACAAGCTCTCAAATCATATTCTCTAAGTGCTCACATCACATCTACGCGCTCTCACATTTGCACCATATTTACCTTCATATTCTTTGTTGAACTTTATTGCTTTACAAACACCAAAGCAAGTAAGCGCTGTGACTAACATTACTCTTCTGAAGTGATTTTGGAGAGGGACATCAGGTAGAAATACGCTGGTTGACTAGCATGACACCATTGTATTCATATAGTAATCAATCCAGGTTAACGTGAATGACAGTGACTGCATGTTGCTTCCTCTAAATTTCAGGTTGTGGTCGACTAGCGAGGCCAGCTCGTCAGTTTGATAAACTGACCAGACCTGCATGCCTCTTGTTTCTTTGGGCTAGTTGTATTAGCTTTAGCCTGGCTGGTAGCAGCTTTCTGCTTGTTTCTTTAAGCTAACTATTTTAGCTTTAGACCGGCTGGTAGCAGCTTTCTGCTTGTTTCTTTAAGCTAACTATTTAGCTTTAGACCGGCTGGTAGCAGCTTTCTGCTTGTTTCTTTAAGCTAACTATTTTAGCTTTAGCCTGGCTGGTAGCAGCTTTCTGCTTGTTTCTTTAAGCTAACTATTTTAGCTTTAGCCTGGCTGGTAGCAGCTTTCTGCTTGTTTCTTTAAGCTAACTATATTAGCTTTAGCCTGACTGGTAGCAGCTTTCTGCGGTGGGAATGGCCGGGAGACGTTGTGATTTGTTGCATTAATCAGGGGTTTAGTTTGTATTTGAGGAGAACATAAAACCCCAACTACTGTAGCGTCACTCACTACCATCAAATACTATGACATCACTGTGTCAGAGGCAGCTGTTGCCAACGGTAGGCTACTTTTCTACACACGGAGAGCCTCACTTCCCATACCAACCCCGTCGGACTAACGTCACATCCACACGTTGCCCACATGGCTACCTGTCTTAAAGGGGAACGGTCGGATGGTAATAATCATGTAAAGGAGAAACGGTGAAAGGTTACTTTTCTATCAAGCAGCAAAAAAGTATTAACGTCAACATCGTAACGTCCTGCAATGTGACTTTCGCGCATGCGCACATCGCGATGTCGATGCTTAAACACAATATTGTTCAGCCCTAACTGACGGTATACTTCAGTAAGCTAGTTTGCCACTTTTATCTTGGGTAATGCCACATGTAAGTATATCTTAGTTTATTTAGATACCCAACATAGGTTATACTACGTACACTGTATAACAATACATTACGTGTTTCTTTATTTCATCTTACATTTTTGCTAGCCTGTTGTGTAGTTATATTGTTTTTACAATTATCTTTGTTTAATATCTGTGACTCATTACTATCTAAGTAACTGGTCATTGTGTTTTCTCCCAGTTTCACCCTTTGTTACTCAAATAAACGTGTTACAAGGATCCCGGTCGCCAGTGCTTGATGGTGGAAGGTGTTTAGCTGCTGGTCAGATTGCACAGCGTTACGTGCGTGAAGGACAAGACATATTTCATGGTAAGTATTTCCAGGTAATCTCTGCACCTCTAATCTCTGCACCTCTGTTATTCTAATATTACCATGTAATAAAATTGAAACAGGCAGTTTTGCATTTTCCACCACTGATTATGGTTGTTTGACAGTAACTACCAGAAGCATTTCCAGTAATCACTACACCTCTGTTTTGTAATATTACCACGTAATAAATAAACAGGCAGTTTTGCATTTTGCACCACTGCCTTCTAATCTCTAACCATGCGCCATTTCTTGCCTAAAACAATATAACCAACAATATGTTAAATTAAATTTGATAGATGTAACTCTCTGATGGTCTAATGGCTAGGATTTGGTGCCCTCACCGCCGCGGCCGGGGTTCAATTCCCGGTCAGGGAATGGTCAGGACTTGACAGATACAGATTTAAAAGAGCAAGTTTTTGGTTGATTTGTCAAATTCTTCCTCATTAGTTTAACGTTTTAAAGAGTACCATTTCCTTTAAATCAGACCCCGACAGTGGATGTATCCTTTTGTCATCATTGATGGGTCATAAACACTTCATCTGCCTCCATCTCAATAACAATTCTTTTCATTTTTTCAAGCAGTAACTAACCCCTAACCAACATTTTTAACTGAAAACCAATGTATGTGAGTGTCAAGTAATGTTATTGTTGGATTCAGGTCCAAATTTTGACATTTTAGCGCAATGCAAAGGTGCATAACAGATTTTTTTTCTACATACCTGGAGCGATGCAAAGCAGGGGTGGCCAACTAGTCAAGGAACAGCAAGAGACTTGGTATTTAAGACTACAAACTGACTAGTGACAGATGTGTAATCTGTCATGTCCTGCCTTCTGAAGCTCTAGCCAGGCGCCATTCCTCGCCTAAACAATATGAGTCATTCCAGTAAGTGAAAAGAAAACTCACATCTACAAAGATAACTTTGATAGATGTGACTCCTGGTGGTCTAGTGGCTAGGATTCGCCGCTCTCACCGCCGCGGCCCGGGTTCGATTCCGGTCAGGGAATGGTCAGGACTTGAGAGACTCAGGTGTGATGTTTGAAAGAATAAGTTCTGAACTTGATTTTGATTTGTCAAATTCTTCCTCATTAGTTTAAATGAACTGACAACATCAGTTATATGACTTACAGTTCTCAAAGACTCACACTATCTCAACTGGTTATCCTTTAGACAGCTAGTCTCTTTTTCTTTTCTCACTTTTGTCTCTATCTGGCCTAAGTATTTGCTTGTATTACATCAAGTGACCTGCATACCAATGACCGTAAAGATTAATATGTACAGTACATGGTTTTCAGAACTGTACCTTCAGATAAAGGTAAGGCCACTTGGGTTATCTTTGGGCTGCTCTATGTTTACCTGCAGAATGATAAACCCTAGAGTTGGCTTACTCCAGGTTATTTAAGCATCTAACGTCCCTGGGTGGACTTGAACCACCATCCTTTCGGTTAACAGCCGACTGCGCTGACCTATTGCGCCACAGAGACTGCTCCTGTCTGCGTGTTTTGAGCGGGAGCTCGATCTTTAAGCCACAAGCATTCGCTTTATGGCTTTTTGAGGTTGCGCTGCACATGTATGCTTATCAGGCTATTTTCCTGTTACTCAGAAATTGGGAAGCTGACTCATTTGGAAATGTAGAAGCTGGACGTGCATGTATTGTTCTTAAATGTCACTTGATTCTGACTTTGAATTCAAATATTTGGCATCCAAGACAATTTGGGAACTGATGATGTATCAGTCAACATGCTGGTGGTTTCTTGGTCACAGCAACAAACTTGATCATTGACATACAGTTACACGCCACGTATCACAAAACTGTTGGGTGAGCCTTATGTATTTGCTTGGATTACATCAAGTGACCTGCATACCAGAATCAGAATCAGAATCAGAATCAGAATCAGAGTCAGCTTTATTCGCCAGGTATGAGGACACATACGAGGAATTTTTCTTTGGAGCATTGTTGCTCACACTGTGCTTACACACAAAACACAAACAACCGAAACAAAAAAATGTACACACTAGTCTATACACACAATATATACATACTCTAAACAGAACAATACAGAGGCCGTCAGAGATGGCAAAAGTACTCACTGCCCGTGCTCAAGTAGAAGTACAGATAATTGTGTTAACAAATACTCTGGTAAAAGTAGAAGTACTGATTTAACTTCATTACTTATGTTGTTTTTACACTTTTGTTTTGTACAGACTTAACAACTTTTAAGGCTATTGTCACCGTTTTGACAGAGCCCTGCTTCCAGTCTCTATGCTAAGCTAAACTTGCTGCTGGCTGTAGCCCTTATTTTATCATTATCATTACTTTAATTCTGGTAAGTACACCATGTTTGGTGCAGCCCAAGTTAACTTTAGCATTGTATATTAATATTGTCCCATCTCAAAATAAAGTTTTCCAATGGGTATTTGTTCCAGTATGGGAATGTAGGCCATCACTTTGTGCCAGAGTCTCGGCCAGAACATCGGCATGAGGTGGAACAACGTACGCAACTCTGCAGGTAAAGATAACATGAAACCTTGATAATGCAGGGGGGCGATAGAGAGATCTAATAAACCGGCGCTTAACTGAATAAATGATCCAAGCAAGATCAATGTGGAAGGATTGAGAGGAGGAGGGATGTTTTTGAGGGGGGGTGTTGGAGAGAGAGTTGGGTGTTGGATCCGTGTCCATCAGTTCTCTTCTGTCATTAGACTCTTCTATTGGGTGACAAGTCACCTGTGTCCAAGAAGGAGGGGGCGGGGTTAGAACATTGCTGCCACTGAACACTGGGCTCTGACTAATGTTGAAGAGCCATTATGCCTATTATTTAACGTCAGGACAAGAGCTCAGTGCACACACTATAGGCTCTCCATACCTCTGTCACTAGGTGCCAGTTCTATGGAAAGTCTATTCTTCTTTGCTGATCATAACTCTCGCTGCAGCATGTGAAGTGTTATATCTTGGGTTGTAAATGCCAATTAACACATTATTTTTTTCCTTTACTGTCCTTTCTTTGAGTCACCTTTTCCCACTCATCTATGCTCTTCTTCCTCCTTGTCTTCATTACAGGGGACTGCAGGTGCCCAGATGCTTAGCTGGGCTGCATCATGGAAGACACAGGGTAAAAATTCACATCATAGCACACTGATGTGAACAACAAAAAACACAACAGACCTGTAAAATTAATCTCTTCTCTGTTTGTTGACAAAATTAAACAGCAAGTCTGTTTCTTGTCGCTGCAATTTGTTCTGTTCATTTTGCTTAATTAATTCAATTCAATTCAATTTTCAATTCAATTTTATTTATAGTATCAATTCATAACAAGAGTTATCTCAAGACACTTTACAGATAGACCACACTCCAGAATTTACAAGGACCCAAAAGTTCTAATAGTTTCCTCCAGAGCAAGCAACAGTGCGACAGTGGCGAGGAAAACTTCCTTTTAGGCAGAAACCTCGGTCAGACCCAGGCTCTTGGTAGGCGGTGTCTGACGGGCCGGTTGGGGTTAGAATGAAGAGTGGCAATAACAAAAATAGAAAAATTAGTAGTTTGTAGAAGTTCTTGTAGTAGTTCATGGCATAGCAGGACGCTGTGCGGCATTACAAGGCACAGCAGGACGTAGCAGGACGTAGGCAAGGCAAGGCAAGGCAGCTTTATTTCTATAGCACATTTCAGCAACAGGCAATTCAAAGTGCTTTACACAAAATCATTAAAACAGATAAAACACAATACAAACAGTTAAAAGTCATAAGCATTAAAAATCAATAAGACACATGATAGACAGTTAAAAACAAAATAGAAACATTAGGACACATAAAACACAAGAATAAAAGTTACAGTGCAGCATAAGAAAGAAATTAGCATTAATTTAAAGAAAGGCAGCATAAAAAAGGAAGGTCTTCAGCCTTGATTTAAAAGAACTGAGAGTAGCAGCGGATCTACAGGTTTCTGGGAGTTTATTCCAGATAGGAGGAGCATAGAAACTGAAAGCTGCTTCACCCTGTTTAGTTCTGATTCTGGGGACAGAAAGTAGACCTGTCCCAGATGACCTGAGAGGTCTGGGGGGGTCATAGTGTAGTAGCAGATCAGAAATGTATTTTGGACCTAAACCGTTAAGGGATTTATAAACTAGCAAGAGTACTTTGAAATCAATTCTTTGAGACACAGGAAGCCAGTGTAAAGACTTCAGAACTGGAGTGATGTGATCCAGTCTCTTGGTCTTAGTGAGGACTCGAGCAGCAGCGTTCTGAATCAGCTGCAGCTGTCTGATTGATTTTTTAGGGAGACCTGTAAAGACCCCGTACAGTAGTCAAGTCTACTGAAGATGAAAGCATGGACCAGTTTTTCCAAGTCCTGTTGACACATAAGTCCTTTAACCTTGATATGTTCTTTAGGTGATAGTAGGCTGACTTTGTAATTGTCTTAATGTGGCTGTTAAAGTTCAGGTCTGAGTCCATGACTACACCAAGATTTCTGGCTTTGTCTGTTGTTTTTAACATTGTTGTTTGAAGCTGAGCGCAGACTTTAATCGTTCCTCTTTTTTTCCAAAACAAATACCTCAGTTTTCCTTCATTTAATTTCAGAAAGTTCTGGCACATCCAGTCGTTAATTTGTTTGATGCAGTTAGTCAGTTTTTGTATTTGACTATAGTCCCCTGGCGATAAGGTTATGTAAAATTTGTGTGTCATCCGCATAACTATGGTAACTTATTTGTTTTTCTCCATAATCTGAGCCAGTGGAAGCATGTAGATGTTAAACAGAAGAGGCCCCAGAATGGAGCCTTGCGGAACTCCGCACGTCATATTTGTACGCTCAGATGCATAATTACCTATTGACACAAAGTAATCCCTATTTTTTAGGTAGGATTCAAACAGTTTAGTACTAAGCCAGAAAGTCCTACCCAGTTTTCAATCGTCTAGTAATATGTCATGGTCGACCGTGTCAAATGCAGAACTGAGATCAAGTAATACTAAGATTGAAATTTTGCCATTATCTGTTAAGGTGGATGTCATTAAAGACTTTGACAAGAGCCGTTTCAGTGCTGTGGTGTGGTCGGAAACCCGACTGAAAGGTATCAAAACTGTTGCTTAGTGACAAGAAATGGTTGAGTTGTTAAAGACTACTTTTTCAATGATTTTACTTAAAACGGAAGGTTTGATATTGGCCTATAGTTGCTCATTAGTGACTTGTCTAGGTTGTTCTTTTTAAAAGTGGCTTGATTACTGCAGTTTCAGGCCTGTGGAAAGATACCTGAAAGAAGAGACGTGTTCACAATCTGTAGAAGATCAGAAGCCAAACAAGTTGAAACACTTTTGAAAACACCCGTTGGTAGAATATCAAGGCAACAGGAGGAGGATTTCAGATGTTGTATAATGTCCTCCAGGTTTTCATGGTTGATTATATGAAATTCTGTCATATGGAAATTGTTTTGCTTGAACACTGTGACAACACATGACTGTACTTGATATGGAGGCACTGACTGTTTGTCTAATCTTCAGAATTTTGTCTTTGAAGAAGGATGCAAAGTCATTGCAGGCTTTGGTAGATAAAAGTTCAGATGCTACTGGCTGGAGGGTTGTTAACCTATCAACAGTAGAAAACAAAGCAACAGGGACGGGGTGAGTATTATTGTTTCTAGAGATAATATCAGAGAAGAAGGACCTCTTGCATTCCTCAGTTCCATATAAATGCGAAGTCTCTCTTATAGGTGTTATAAGGACCAGGAGATTTGTTTTTCGCCACCTTCGTTCAGCTTTTCGACACTCTCTTTTTTCTGTTCTCACAGTGGGACATTTCTCCATGGAGACCTTTTCTTACAGAGAAACTTTGACCTTAGTGGGAGCAATAGCATCAAGAACATTTGTAATTTTACAGTTGAAATTATCTACAAGCTCAGTCACTGATACCAGAGAGGGGGGGTGTGGAGAAAAAAGTGAATAAGGTTTCCTGGTGTTTTCAGTGATATACCGTTTTCTGATTATCTTTGTTTGGACACTTTTGGCACAGAGATAGTGCCGTTAAAGAAAACACAGGAATGATCAGACAGAGCAACGTCAGTCACCAAAACCTTGGAAATGTTCAGACCCTTGGAGACAATCAAGTCCAGAGTGTGTCCCTTATTGTGAGTGGGCTTGTCACAT
>NW_022604329.1:0-10954 GCF_008692095.1 Etheostoma spectabile
ACAGTTTTGTATGGGAACCATTTTGGTCCTAAATGTTTCACACAGTTTTTATTCAGAAAACTGACCAATGTGTGCTGTGGGGACGTGCAGTGTCCAGAAAAACACTGATGATTAACCATAGAACCAGACCCTCCTGAAGTTAAGATCTGCCCTAACTATCAACTGGACTTCCACAAACCTTCTAGATGCATTACATTAAACTGTTTGCGTGTACTGCTTCATACTAGAGCACATTTTATTACACTTCCTTTCTCTTCTTCTTACATACTTAAGACATGACAAATACCAAAACCTTACTTATAGAGACTATAGCATGTATCTGCAGTGATGAACATGACTGTACACTACCTGTTATTGAGTTTTGTTTGACCCTTGATCTCATGAATGTGATTGTCTGACAGGGGTAACATTTTGGGATGTCTGCCACAGTGCTCTCAGTTTTGTTCTGCCATCTGTAAAAACAGAATATGAAAAATAGAGAAGACAAATAAATTATCAATTTGATGTAAACTGAATAATATAAGCAATATGGACCTGTTTGTTCATACACAATCTTTAAGATTAGATACATGCAACATGTACCAAGACTTCAGATAATCAATCAAATTCAAAATAAAGTATTTCTTACTGGCAAGCCAAGCCCTGTTTTAAAATCACACAACTCAAACACAACAGGCTTTGTGGGGACATTTTACACACAATGGAACAGTGTCTAATGGGGACCATTTTGGTCTATTTTGGTCCAAAATTTTTCACACAGTTTTTATTCAGAAACTGACCATGTGTGCGGTGGGGACGTCGTCAGTGTCCAGAAAACACTGATGATTACCATGGAACAGACCCTCCTGAAGGTTAAAATCTGCCCTAAACTTGTCTACTGTACTTCCACAACCTTCTAGAAGCATTACATTAACTGTTGAGTGTACTACTTCATACTAGAATATATTCACTACACTTCCTTCCTCTTCTTACATACTTAAGATGTGAAAAAACTAAAACCTGACATAAGAGACTGTTCTATTAAATCTGAAGTGATGAACATGAATGTACCTTTTGAGGAGCTTTGTGTTGACCAGTGACATCAATCTGATTGTCTGACAGGGGCAAAGGTCTGGATCTGTCTGCAGCAATGCCTGTCCCTTTCAATGCTGGATGTCTGTAAAAACATTTATGGGGGCAGAGTTTTAGAATATGAAAATAGAGACATAAATTATCAATTTGGTGTAAAGCCCTGTCTTTAATCACCCAACTCAAACACAACAGGCTTTGTGGGGACATTTTACACACTGTAACAGTTTTGTATGGGAACCATTTGGTTCCTAATGTTTCACACAGTTTTTATTCAGAAACTGACCAAATGTGCTGTGGGACGTCGTCAGTGTCAGAAACACTGAAGATTAACCATAGAACAGACCCTCCTGAAGTTTAAGATCTGCCCTAACTAGTCAACTGGACTTCCACAAACCTTCTAGATGCATTACATTAAACTGTTGCGTATACTGCTTCATACTAGAGCACATTTTATTACACTCCTTTCTCTTCTTACATACTTAAGACATGACAATAACCAAACCTTACTTATAGAGACTATAGCATGTAATCTGCAGTGATGAACATGACTGTACACTACCTGTTTTGAGTTTTGTGTTGACCAGTGATCTCATGAATGTGATTGTCTGACAGGGGTAACATTTTGGACTTGTCTGCCACAGTGCTCTCAGTTGTGTGCTGGCCATCTGTAAAAACAGAATATGAAAATAGAGACAAATAAATTATCAATTTGATGTAAACACTGAATAATAAAGCATATGGACCTGTTGTTCAGACACAATCTTTAGATTAGATACATGCAAACATGTACCAGACTTCAGATTAACAATCAAATTCAAAATAAAGTATTTCTTACTGGCAAGCCAAGCCCTGTTTTAAAATCACACAACCAAACACAACAGGCTTTGTGGGGACATTTTACACACAATGGAACAGTGTCTAATGGGGACCATTTGGTCTATTTTGGTCCAAAATGTTTTCACACAGTTTTTAATTCAGAAACTGACCAAATGTGTGCTGTGGGGGACGTCGTCAGTGTCCAGAAACACTGATGATTAAACCATGGAACAGACCCTCCTGAAGGTTAAAATCTGCCCTAACTAGTCAACTTGGACTTCCACAAACCTTCTAGAAGCATTACATTAACTGTTGATGTACTACTTCATACTAGAATATATTTCACTACACTTCCTTCCTCTTCTTACATACTTAAGATGTGAAAAAAACTAAAACCTGACATAAAGAGACTTTTCTATTAAATCTGAAGTGATGAACATGAATGTACCTTTTGAGGAGCTTTGTGTTGACAGTGACATCAATCTGATTGTCTGACAGGGGCAAAGGTCTGGATCTGTCTGCAGCAATGCTGTCCCTTTCAAGCTGGATGTCTGTAAAAACATTTATGGTGGCAGAGTTTTAGAATATGAAATAGAGACATAAATTATCAATTTGATATGAAGCCCTGTCTTTAATCACACAATTCAAACACAACAGGCTTGTGGGGGACATTTTACACACAATGTAACAGTTTCGTATGTTAACCATTTGGTCCAGTATGTTTCACACAGTTTTTAATTCAGAAAGTGACCAAATGTGTGCTGTGGGGACGTCGTCAGTGTCCAGAAAACACTGATGATTAACCATGGAACAGACCCTCCTGAAGGTTTAAGATCTGCCCTAACTAGTCAACTGGACTTCACCAACCTTCTAGAAGCATTACATTAAACTGTTGAGTGTACTAATTCATAATAGAGTAAATCAAGCAAAATAATTCCTACCTGTTCTTAGCTACTTAAATTTCTTAAAAATATCTGATTTGCCTGCAGTCAGAACATAGCCTTGATTGATATTGTCTCAAATATGCTATTAGCTGGGCTGCAGCACAGCAATAAAACTTACATGATTATTGTCTTGAATACTCACGTTTTCTTGCATCTTGTAGCCACTAGCAACCTGAGCACATTTTGGTAATACAGCTTGGACTAGGAAAACACACAGCAACAACAAAGTTGTTACTGTAAATACATTTAACGCAACCCTCTGCGTCTTCTTTTAGATCTTTTTCAATAACTGTCATCCCATTTAGCAACTCAATTCCATGAGCATGCTTTGACAGAAGCTAGCTAACTTGTTAAGTTTCCTTTAATAAAACGTACATGTGACTTCCTGTGGATGTTCAAATTAAAAGCCCAAAACGGAAACTACAGTCTGTTTTCATTTTCTTTGAATTATCACTATTTGAGATTGCCCTGTGAAATATTGTCATTTAAAAATTACTTAAATATTTTTTGAACGCACCTCAGTCATAAGCCTCAATTTATGTTCAAATTTAGTACTTTATCATTCACTTAAATATACATTTACAATGAATTGTAAACAAAAGCCAAAATGAGGCCTACACTCTGCATCTACAGGATAGTTAGCCTAATCTTAACTAGCTATTATGCAAACTAATTAGAACCAATTAACCTATTTTAGCACTAAGCACAGGTTGTATTGGTTCATTGCATGCCTTCAAATATCCCAATACCACAAAAAAATTCACTTACCTTCTGTTTCACTTAGTTTTCTGTACAATTAATTAGCCCCATTAGCTATAATCTTCTGCAAACAATCTTCCTCTATCCATCATGTGATGTGACCTTTAAGATGAGACATCCCTTCAATAACGTCTTTTTTAGACTTGTTGTGAAAACAAAGTCCAAAATACAGATAGGAGCTGGTTAGTTAGCTTCACCATCAGCTAACTGATATGAGCCGGGTTAGTTAGCTTCACCGTGAGCTGACTGATAGGAGCCTGGTTAGTTAGCTTCACCGTGAGCTGACTGAGGGGAGCCTGGTTAGTTAGCTTCACCATGAGCTGACTGAGGGGACAGTTTTGTGGGGAAAAATAAGCTTGAGGCAGCAGCAAGCATGGCCCTCTCCACCTTGACAGGGTGGAGAGGGCCATGCTTTCTGTTATGAACTGTCTTGTTGTTGGTTATGTCGGTGACCTTGTACATGATATGCCATGTTACTTGCAGGTGTAGGCCTTATATCCCTGCATTGAGAAGTTGTGGCTTCAGAGCACAATACACATTTTGGAATTATAATTACTATACAGTGCTAAAAAAATCTGAGCTGACTGATAGGAGCCTGGTTAGTTAGCTTCACCGTGAGCTGACTGATAAGAGCCTGGTTAGTTAGCCTCACCGTGAGGCTATATATTTTCCATTCCACCAGCAACATACGTATATTAGCTGTGCTTAGACTCTTACACTGTCAATTGTGACGGCCTCAGCTTTTGAGATCCAGAGCATACAGTGCCTTGCGAAAGTATCGGGACCCCTTGAACTTTTCAACACCTTTTGACACATTTCAGGCTTCCAACATAAAGATATACAATTTTTATTTTTGTGAACAATCACCAACAAGTGGGACACATTGTGAAGTGGAATGAAATCTATTGGATATGGTGCGTGCAAAATTATTTCGTCCCCCTTGCGTTAATACTTTGTAGAGCCACCTTTTGCTGCGATTACAGCTGCAAGTCGCCTTGGGGGCGTCTCTATCAGTTTTGCACATCGAGACTGAAATTCTTGCCCATTCTTCCTTGCAAAACAGCTCGAGCTCAGTGAGGTTGGATGGAGAGCGTTTTGTGAACGCAGTTTCAGTTCTTCCCACAGATTCTCGATTGGATTCAGGTCTGGGACTTGACTTGGCCATTCTAACACCTGGATAGTTTATTTTTGTGAACCGTTCCTTTGTCGATGTTGCTGTATGTTTGGGATCATTGTCTTGTTGGAAGATAAATCTCCGTCCCAGGTTCAGGTCTTTTGCAGACTCCAACAGGTTTTCATCCAGAATGGCTGCATCCATCTTCCCCTCAATTTTAACAATCTTCCCTGTCCCTGCTGAAGAAAAGCAGGCCCAGACCATGATGCTGCCACCACCATGTTTTGACAGTGGGGATGGTGTGTTTAGGGTGATGAGTTGTGTTGCTATTACGCCAAACATATCGTTTTGCATTGTGGCAAAAAAGTTTGATTTTGGTTTCATCTGACCAGAGCACCTTCTCCCACATGTTTGGTGTGTCTCCCAGGTGGCTTGTGGCAAACTTTAGACAAGACTTTTTATGGATATCTTTGAGAAATGGATTTTCTTCTTGCCACTTTCCATGAAGGCCAGAGTTGTGCAGTGTCCGACTGATTGTGTCCTCTGGCAGACTCTCCCACCTCAGCTGGAGATCTCTGCAGTTCATCCAGAGGGATCATGGGCCTCTTGGCTGCATCTCTGATCATCTTCTCCTTGTCTGAGCTGAAAGTTTACAGGGACGGCCAGGTCTTGGTAGATTTGCAGTGGTCTGATACTCCTTCCATTTCTAAATGATGGCTTGCACAGTGCTCCTTGGGATGTTTAAGCTTGGGAAATCTTTTTGTATCCAAATCCGGCTTTAAACTTCTCCACACCAGTATTACGGACCTGCCTGGGTGTTCCTTGGTCTTCATGATGCTCTCTGCGCTTTCAACAGAACCCTGGGACTATCACAGAGCAGGTGCATTTCTACAGAGACTTGATCACACACAGGTAGATTCTGTTTATCCCCATCAGTCAATTAGGACAACATTGGATCATTCAGAGATCCTCGCTGAACTTCTGGACTCTTGGAAACTTTTCAGTTTTTTATTTGCTAAAAAAGTTTAAAATATCCAATAGATTTCGCTCCACTTCACAATTGTGTCCCACTTGTTGGTGATTCTTCACAAAAAATAGTTTGAAGCCTGAAATGTTCAAAAGGTTGAAAAGTTCAAGGGGCCGAATACTTTCGCAAGGCACTGTATGCTCAGGATCTCAAAAGCTGAGGCCGTCACAACTGACAGTGTAAGAGTCTAAGCACAGCTATATACATATATGGTTTTGGAATAGAAAATTATACTTTAGAAAGCTGCAACATCTACTGTTGTTCTTGTCTGTGTCCATACAACTGTCTAACACGGGTTTTGTTGGTGACCTTGTACATGATATGCCAATGTTACTGCAGGTGTAGGCCTTATATCCCTGCCATGGAGAAGTTGTGGCTTTAGAGGAAAGTCACACATTTTGTATCATATAATTACCATACAGTGCTAAACAAATCAGTACATTTTGGGATCCTAAAGTGGTTCTGAGTCCCTCAGGCTGGCAGGCATATACATATTTAGCTGTCAGTGGAGCTGCTTTCCCTTCGCCTGAACTACCAGCTTCTTTTCTGGTGTTAACTTAGGGAATTTGTATTGTTTTTTTATTTTTTCAAGGTATAAATCTCTTAGTGAAGATAATGTTTCACAGTGGAGGAGGAAGTGCATCTCTGCCTGACCCAGTTGGTGGTCACTGAGCCTTTATTTAGTCAGGATCTGTCTCTGGTATGGTCTTTTGAATGATTAGTTTTGTTCTGTTGTGTTGTTATGAACCAGTGCCGCCTCAAGCTTACTTCCCCCACAAACAGTCTGCTGTAGGTGAAGCTAACTAACCAGGCTCCCCTCAGTCAGCTCACAGTGAAGCTGACTGATAGGAGCCTGGTAAGTTAGCTTCACCGTGAGCTAATTGATAGGAGCCTGGTTAGTTAGCTTCACCATAAGCTAATTGAGGGGAGCCTGGTTAGTTAGCTTCACCATGAGCTGACTGAGGGGACAGTTTTGTGGGGAAAAATAAGCTTGAGGCAGCAGCAAGCATGGCCCTCTCCACCTTGACAAGGGTGGAGAGGGCCATGCTTTCTGTTATGAACTGTCTAGTTGTTGGTTATGTCGGTGACCTTGTACATAATATGCCAATGTTACTGCAGGTGTAGGCCTTATATCCCTGCCATGGAGAAGTTGTGGCTTCAGAGGACAGTTAAACATTTTGGATAATATAATGACTATACAGTGTTAAACAAATCTGAGCTGACTGATAGGAGCCTGGTTAGTTAGCTTCACCGTGAGCTGACTGAGGGGAACCTTTTTAGGGAAAAGAAAGCTTGAGGCAGCAGCAAGCATGGTCATCTCCACCTTGATGAAGGTGCCTCTGCCATACATTCTGTTATGGAGAAGTTGTGGCATCAGAGCACAGTTGTGATGGTCTATTCAATGAGAGAAACAGATTTGCCCTGGATCTCAAAAGCTGAGGCCGCCACAACTGACAGTGTAAGAGTCTAAGCACAGCTAATATACATATATGGTTTTGGAATGGAAAATTATACTTTAGAAAGCTGCAACATCTACTGTTGTTCTTGTCTGTGTCCATACAACTGTCTAACACGGGTTTTGTCGGTGACCTTGTACATGATATGCCAATGTTACTGCAGGTGTAGGCCTTATATCCCTGCCATGGAGAAGTTGTGGCTTTAGAGGAAAGTCACACATTTTGTATCATATAATTACCATACAGTGCTAACAAATCAGTACATTTTGGATCCTAAAGTGGTTCTGAGTCCCCCAGGCTGGCAGGCATATACATATTTAGCTGTCTGGCTGCTGCGCCCTCTTCCCTGAACTACCAGCTTCTTTTCTGGTGTTAACTTAGGGAATTTGTATTGTTTTTTATTTTTTCAAGGTATAAATCTCTTAGTGAAGATAATGTTTCACAGTGGAGGAGGAAGTGCATCTCTGCCTGACCCAGTTGGTGGTCACTGAGCCTTTATTTAGTCAGGATCTGTTTCTGGTATGGTCTTTTGAATGATTAGTTTTGTTCTGTTGTGTTGTTATGAACCAGTGCCGCCTCAAGCTTACTTTCCCCCACAAACCGTCTGCTGTAGGTAACTAACCAGGCTCCCCTCAGTCAGCTCACAGTGAAGCTGACTGATAGGAGCCTGGTAAGTTAGCTTCACCGTGAGCTAATTGATGGGAGCCTGGTTAGTTAGCTTCACCATAAGCTAATTGAGGGGAGCCTGTTAGTTAGCTTCACCATGAGCTGACTGAGGGGAGCTGTTATTAGCTTGAACGTGAGCTGACTGAGGGGAGCCTGGTTAGTTGCTTCACCGTGAGCTGACTGAGGGGAGCCTGGTTAATTAGCTTCACCGTGAGCTGACTGAGGGGAGCCTGGTAAGTTAGCTTCACCCGTGAGCTGACTGAGGGAGCCTGGTTAGTTAAACACACGTGAGCTGACTGATAGGAGCCTGGTGTTAGCTTCACCGTGAGCTGACTGATAGGAAAGTTTTTGGGGAAAAGAAAGCTTGAGGCAGCAGCAAGCATGGCCATCTCCACCGTGATGAAGGTGCCTCTGCCATACTTTCTGTTATGGAGAAGTTGTGGCATCAGAGCACAGTTGTGATGGTCTATTCAATGAGAGAAACAGATTTGCCTCTGATCTCAAAAGCTGAGGCCGCCACAACTGACAGTGTAAGAGTCTAAGCACAGCTAATATACATATGGTTTTAAATGGAAAATTATACTTTAGAAAGCTGCAACATCTACTGTTGTTCTTGTCTGTGTCCATACAACTGTCTAACACGGGTTTGTCGTTGACCTTGTACATGATATGCCAATGTTACTGCAGGTGTAGGCCTTATATCCCTGCCATGGAGAAGTTGTGGCTTTAGAGGAAAGTCACACATTCTGTATCATATAATTACCATACAGTGCTAAACAAATCAGTACATTTTGGGATCCTAAAGTGGTTCTGAGTCCCTCAGGCTGGCAGGCATATACATATTAGCTGTCAGTGGAGCTGCTGCCCCTTCTCCTGAACTACCAGCTTCTTTTCTGTTGTTAACTTAGGGAATTTGTATTGTTTTTTTTTTTTCAAGGTATAAATCTCTTAGTGAAGATAATGTTTCTCAGTGGAGGAGGAAGTGCATCTCTGCCTGACCCAGTTGGTGGTCACTGAGCCTTTATTTAGTCAGGATCTGTTTCTGTATGGTCTTTGAATGATTAGTTTTGTTCTGTTTGTTGTTATGAACCAGTGCCGCCTCAAGCTTACTTTTCCCCACAAAACAGTCTGCTGTAGGTAACTAACCAGGCTCCCCTCAGTCAGCTCACGGTGAAGCTGACTGATAGGAGCCTGGTAGTTAGCTTCACCGTGAGCTGACTGAGGGGAGCCTGGTTAGTTAGCTTCACCGTGAGCTGACTGAGGGGAGCCTGGTTAGTTAGCCTCACCATGAGCTGACTGAGGGGAGCCTGGTTAGTTAGCTTCACCATGAGCTGACTGATAGGAGCCTGGTTAGTTAGCTTCACCGTGAGCTGACTGAGGGGAGCCTGGTTAGTTAGCTTCACCATAAGTTAATTGAGGGGAGCCTGGTAAGTTAGCTTCACCATAAGTTAATTGAGGGGAGCCTGGTAAGTTAGCTTCACTGTGAGCTGACTGAGGGGAGCCTGGTTAGTTAGCTTCACCGTGAGCTGACTGAGAGGAGCCTGGTTAGTTAGCTTCACCGTGAGCTGACTGATAGGAAAGTTTTGTGGGGAAAAGAAAGCTTGAGGCAGCAGCAAGCATGGCCATCTCCACCGTGATGAAGGTGCCTCTGCCATGCTTTCTGTTATGGAGAAGTTGTGGCATCAGAGCACAGTTGTGATGGTCTATTCAATGAGAGAAACAGATATGCTCAGGATCTCAAAAGCTGAGGCCGCCACAACTGACAGTGTAAGAGTCTAAGCACAGCTAATATACATATGGTCCTAAAATGGAAAATTATACTTTAGAAAGCTGCAACATCTACTGTTGTTCTTGTCTGTGTCCATACAACTGTCTAACACGGGTTTTGTCGTTGACCTTGTACATGATATGCCAATGTTACTGCAGGTGTAGGCCTTATATCCCTGCCATGGAGACGTTGTGGCTTCAGAGGACAGTCACACATTTTGTGTGATATAATTACCATACAGAGCTAAACAAATCTCGTTCAGCTGAGGGTGAAGCTGACTGAGGGGTTTTGTTGGCAGCCTTGTACATGATATGCCAATGTTACTGCAGATGTAGGCCTTTTATTCCCGCCATTTTATTAAATAATCCATTTTCATGAGATTTAAATATTCTATATTATTATTACTTAGGGCCTGATAATCTATTTTGTTTGTTTATTCTCCAGTATAAACATCTCAGCCTATGTAGCACCTATGTACACAAAACTTTCCAGTTAGACAGAGCAGTATTCTGAAGATATGTTCAAAGGGATTTGTTAATAAATCATAAATAACAAATAAATCATTCATTGTCTGATTCATGTGACATTATAATCAAATTTATATGCAAGGCTATGGACAGTATATTTTGATATCCTAGGTAATGAAAGCAGATATCCTGACATCCCTTTTGTATTTTTTTCATCTTGTGTATAAACAGAAAGAAAAAAGAACTTTGCACCTTGCTTTATAATATTTTCAGATCTATCTACCAAAAATAATGCAACATATTGAGATAATATCGATATAGCATAATTTAAAATGCAAATTTCAAATACTTGCAATACATTTTTTTTATATACTTGTGTAAGTAGTCGACTGAGAAAGTTTCATAGTGATATCTATTATTTTAAAATTTTACCCTATTCAACAGTAGCCTAAACACTGAATACTTTTTGCTGCTGAAATCCTCCCTAATGAGGACCAGGAAGTGGCGTGACTAACCATATTTGGAATATGTGTGTGTGAAGCAATGAGTGCGATACCACTCTCAACCTTCAGGCGTGCTGGTGAGCACACCGTTCACACACACACACTAACTGAAAAACATGTATTATGGGTCAATGCTAAAAATCACATAGGCACCTTTAGAATGACTTCAGCATTCATTTAAAAAGGTTTCCTTTATGGGGACCCGATTTTTCGTCCCCATACCGCAAGTGGTCCCCATGACGTGACTGTGTAAACAGATTCTTGTCCCCACAGACGTGATGAATACCAGAACACACACACCACACACCACACACACACACACACCCACACACACACACACACACACACACAACACACACACA
>NW_022604330.1:0-5649 GCF_008692095.1 Etheostoma spectabile
AAATAAATTTACAATTAAAGTTAACATTTTTTCAGTGTAGCTAATTGACTTTTAGGAGTTAATTAACCCAAATAGTTTTTAAAAAATGTACTCTGAGGCTTCCGGCTGGAACACCGTCAAGATGGCTGCTCGGTAGAGAGTCTCCCCAGACAAACTGAGAAATTATTGATTTACCCCCATTCGGCTGAGTAATATTGCCTTGCGAAAGCCGGTTAGAGGGGGTTTAGACGACAACAAAGCCCCAACGACAATATAATTAGAAGAGGGAGGACGAAAATTTTCACAATCAGGTCCAGCTAACGAATCGTAGCCTTAAGCTAATAGGACGGAATGGCTAGCCTGGAAATTTTATTGGAAGAACTGAGAGGGTTTCGCCAGGAAACCAAGGAACAACTCTCGACTATTAAAGAGGAAATACAAAAGCGAACGCAAGGATAAGTGAAGTAGAGGAGCGGTTGGAGAAGACGGAGGAGCGAACCCAGAATACGGAGGAAGTGTTAGCAGAGTTGCTAAAGCTACACGTGAGTCTGGAAGAGAAGCTGGTTGACTTAGAGAGCCGATCCAGGAGGGAGAATGTCAGGATCTATGGTGTTCCAGAGGGGGCTGAAAAGGACTGTGAATCCATGGTTGCATTTGTGGAATCTTTACTTAAAGAGGGTCTCGGTCTGGAGGACAGCGGCCAGACATGCAGATTGAGCGGGCACACACCGGCGCTGGGGTCGCCGCCACCGGAGGGAGCGCCGCCACGGTCTATCGTCGTAAAGTTTCTGATTTCAAATATAAGGAAATGTTGCTTCGGAAGGCTTGGCAGCGTAAGGGATTTGTTTGGCGTGATAACAAATAAATCTGGATCATGATTATCACACCAGCCATCCTCAGAAAGCGCAGAGAGTACACACACGGAGGTTCGGAGGGTCCTGAAAGAGAACGGGGTTCAGTTCCAGACTCTCTTCCCAGCGAGGCTGCGAGTAAGACATAGAAGAAGGACCAGAACCTACAACCCATAGAGGAAACCACCGAGGACCTGGCAAAGAAGGGCTACAAAGTTAAAGTCATCAGATCTCCGGCTTCCCTGAAGGAGCAGATTGAGCGGCTGTCCTGGAGCAAAAAGGAGGGAAGGAAACAGAAAGGCTCCTCCGATTCTTCAAGAGGAGAAAACTACAAAGAGAGCTCCGGGCTTTCAGAAGAACATCTCCACCTGCGACCTGAGGATTGAAGGATTCGTCATTTTCCCTCCTTAGTCTTTCCTCTTAGAGATAAGGCACAGAGGCTAATTTAAAGATGATGGGATTTTAAAAAGGTTTGTTTGGGATTCTCTCTTATTTGGGCTGCTGCCACCTGTAGGGCCCTCCCTAACAATATGGGAGGTTTTTCCCTTCTGAGCCGCTTCCAAGAGGCTCAACAGGGTCGAGTCAACAGACCCCTGCTTTGGATGCTGAACTTGTTCTGTTCTTTCAAGGTTCCTGTTTACATGTTTGTTTTTGGTTCACATGTTTATATTCCGTTTATGTCAGTTCTAGTGAGTGGTGGGGGGCTTCAGGGACATCAGTGACATGGGGTAGAAACTTACACAAATGGGGAGGACGCGTTAAAGTAGCTTCTTTCATATTAATGGCATAAATAATCCAATTAAGAGATGGAGAGTTTTATCTAAACTCAAAAAGGATAAAGTTCAGATAGCGATGCTGCAGGAAAACCCCCCTAGATGATTCTGAACATGCCAAATTGACAAGATGGGGTTTAAATCTGTCTACTTTTCTTCCCACGTCTCCGGGAAACGAGAGGGGTTGCGATTTTAATATCGAGCTCCCTGTGCTATGAACATGTTGCAGAACATAAAGACAGGGAGGGTCGTTATATTTTTAATTACAGGAAAAATAGATGGCATCTTGATAAGTCTGGTTAGTGTCTATGCCCACCAGGTAGCGACTGGTCATTTTACCAGAAAATACTTGAATTAGCACAGCAACAAAAAGTCAGGTGTAATGATCTGTGCTGGGGACTTTAATATTAAATTAAACCCAATCTGGACTCGTCAAATGGGAAAACAAACTCAAAACATATCAGTAAAAGAATGAAAAATATGATGGACGAACTGGGTTTAGTGGATGTCTGGAGGGACAAGAACCCAACCAGTCGTGATTACACACATTACTCCTCTTTCTCACATGTGTACTCCAGAATAGATTATTTCTTCATGTTAATAAAAGATGTGCATAGATTAAAAAGTTGGGAGATCGAATCTAGTCCATTTCAGACCACAGCACAGCCAATCTATATCTCCCTTCAACTGGCTGAAAAAAGCAGATCCCGCTCTGGAGGCTGAATACAAACTTATTAAATAGTAAATTTTTAAGGAGAATATGAAAACTGAAATCAAACAATATTTGGAGGAGAATGATATAAAGAGGTGGGTCCGGCGATACTTTGGGATGCTTAAAGGCGGTAGTCAGGGGGGAGAATAATAGCCTTTTCCTCCTACGAAAAGAAAATTAGACACAAAAAACAAACTCAATTGGAAGTTGAGCTGAAAAAACTGCAGGAAGAGCACTCCAAAACGTTCAGGAGGGCAACAAGAGCTAAAATTGAGATAGTGAAAAAAGAACTGAATGATTTAAACATACAAGAAATACAAAAGAAACTTCTTTTTACTAAACAGAAATATTATGAAGCAGGGGAAAATCTCTGAAGCTCCTAGCATTTAAATTACGAAAAACAACAAGCTGATAGAACTATTCACAAAATAAGAATATATATACAAAGAGGGTTGAAACAAACCTAGAAAGATTCAGAAATGCTTTGGAGATTTTTTCCAAACTCTATACTCCCAGCCCAAATTGATTAATGAACAGCAAAGCACACTTTCCTTTCCCAACTCTATCTGCCCAACATTACAGGTGAACAAAATGAACAACTAATATCGGAGATACTGAAGCAGAATTAAGATCGGTGATTAGAAAGTTGAAAGGAGGGAAATCTCCAGGAATGGATGGGTTTGCTGCCGAGTGGTACAGAGATATGCAAGATCAGTTAGTCCCTGTTTTAGTAAGATTTTCAACAATGTACTGGAAAAGAAAATAATCCCTCCCTCATGGAGAGACGCAACTATTTCGCTAATCCCTAAGGACGCAAAGGATAAGTTGGAATGCGGAACTACCGCCCGATAAGTGTGCTAAATATTGATTATAATTATTTACTGCCATAATCGCGCAGAGATTGGAAAACATCATGCCAGTGATAATCCATAAGGACCAACAGGCTTCATCAGACAGAGACAGACGCGGATAACAACATCACAAAACTTTGCATATTTTAAATCATGTAGCTCAACAAAAAATAGAGACTCTTGTACTGAGTCTGGATGCGGAGAGGCCTTTGACTCGGTCAGATGGTCCTTTCTCTACAAAGTTATGTCCAGGTTGGGTTCCACCAGACCATAATAGATGTAATTGCTGCTTTATACAATAAACCATCTGCTAGGATAAAAATTAACGGAGACCTATCTGACCCTTTTACTTTAGAAAGGGGTACGAGGCAGGGCTGCTGTGTTTCACACCGCTCCTCTTCGCCCTTTTCATAGAGCCGCTAAGTCAGTGGATAAGACAGAGGTCGACATAGCGGGAGTTCACATGGCATCCGGGGAACAAAAGTTGTCATTGTTCGCAGACGATTTATTGTTAACCATAAACAAACCCAGCTCGATCTCTACCTGTACTTATGGGGGCGATCGAGGAATATGGTTCACTCTCGGGTTACAAAATAAACGTTACCAAGACTCAGGTCTAACAATAAATTATAATCCACAGAACGATGTTAGGAGCCTGTACAATTGGAACTGGGAAGCAGAATCCATAAAATATTTAGGGGTCACATGCCCAAAGATTTCACTAAGACTTTTGAAGTCAACTATGGGTCCCTAACCTCAAATCTGAAATCAGACATACAGAGATGGAATCTGATCCCTTTCTCAAATTTATACTCCAGAGTGGAGACGGTCAGAATGAACATTCTCCCGCGCTTCCTATATCTATTTCAATGTCTACCTATCCTGATATCAGAAAGACATTTCATAGAGTGGGAAAGATTAATATCTCAGTATATTTGGCAGGGAAAAAAGGCAAGGGTGAGGTATAGTACACTGCAGTTAAGGAAGAGAAAAGGTGGTTTGGGTCTTCCTAATCTACAGGTTTATTGCCTTGCAGCTCAATTAAGACCTGTGCTCTGTTTATGCTCTCCATCTTACGACGCAAGGTGGAAAGATTTGGAAGGAACAACAGTGGAAGGAAAACCTTTAATATCAGTATTAATGGACAAAATTTACAAGAAGGGCTGAATATACCACATGGGTCAATATTACACACTATGCTGGATTCTTGGAGTAAGGTCATTAAAATTTGTAAATTGGGTAACCAGATAAAAATACTCAGTGGTGTGCATTTGATTCAGCGTTTAAACCAAACAAGATTGATGGAGATTTAGAGGTGGATCCAAAAGGATTAACCACCTACTATAGCTTCACCAGAAGGGCGTGTTTCTGAGTTTTGAGGAACTTCAGAGATCTAAAAGGTTGGAGAAGGACGACTTCTTTAGATATCTACAGGTTAGGACCTATTTCAATCAAAATATAGGTGACAATTGGGAAAACAGCCAAACCGGACTTTTTAATGTGCTTCTATCCTTGTTGAAGTCAGGTTCATGCAAGAAACTTGTTCCATACTGTACAATGGTATCCTATCGTCTAAACAAGGTGACACAAAATACATAAGAAGCAAATGGGAAAAAGAAGGAAATTTATCAATCTCAACTGAAGTCTGGGAACAGATTAACAAATTACACTGGATGACCTCGAGCTCCAACACATGGAGGCTGTTCTGTTGGAAAAACACTGTTCGTTTTTTTGTAACTCCAGTTCAGAAAAAACATCAGGGCAGCGGAGACACATGTTGGAGACTCTGTGGAACAAACGGGGCAAATCATCATCACATCTTCTGGGATTGTCCGGTTATTAAAGGTTTTTGGGAACAAATGTGTTCCCACCTGAATAACATCTTTACTGAAAGGATCCCATGTAAATGTGAATCCCTATACTTAGGAAACATTTCACTTGATAACTGGACTCTGGAAGATAAAAAACTGCTGTTGGTGCTCCTGGCAGCAAGCAAAAAGGCAATCACTAGAAAATGGTTGAAGCCTGAAGCTCCTACTGTTGAGGATTGGTTCAAGATTGTACAGGACATTTACATTCTGGAGAAGATATCTTTTTCTGTCCAAGACCGAAGGGAATTATTCTTCAGGATTGGTCTAAATGGACAAACTATATAAAATCAGTAATTCCTGTGGACTAAATATGTCTATACTTGCAAGTACTGTTTCTCTGTGTATGTACTTGGCTCAGGATTATGGCAAACTTACGCTCTTGATTGGGTTTTTCCCCTAACATAAGAAAACTCAGACCAGACCTATTCTCCCCCACACTCACTCTTCTGTTTTGGATGTTCTGTTATTATAAAAAAAAAAAAACTGTTGGGCTTATGTTTTCATTCTCATACTTCCAATGTGGTGGAAGCTGGATTGTACAAAATAATTGTAATTTGCCTTCCAAATAAAAAATTAATTAAAAAAAATAAATAAATAATGTACATTGGCACA